>NW_024350927.1:4134255-4181258 GCF_902729225.1 Pteropus medius | reverse complement strand
TTCACCATTTGGCTGAGTAAGGACTAGCCCTTAAGTTTGCCTTGTGTCAGTGACAGATACCCACTGCTTTTTGGATGACAACTCCTTTAACCCTTCCTTGTTCACAAGTATCACAAAAGGGTTTTTCAACATCAAGGCAAAACTCACACTCATGAGAATCATTTTTAACTGGATATGTTAACAATATGAAGCAGAGTGACGAGGTGCAGACCTCAGTCTGCAGTGACTGGCCCTACATGACTCGAAAGAGGTTGTCCTACTAGTGCACCAGGTGGACGTGCCTGATGTTCAAGCCTCTAAACTGCATCTGAGAGACTGTAAACATTGATGGCTGTCGCGTGCCAGCCAGATGCTGTGCCGAGCATTTCACATCATCTCCTTAACCCTTCAGAGCATCCCTTTGACTTAATATCTGTCATTATTTGTTATTGTTTGGCGGATGGGTAAACTGAGGTCCAGGGATGTTAAGCAGCTTTCACCAGGGTACATATTTAATAAGTAATAGACTAAGAATTTGACTCCTTCGCCTCTGCCCGATTGGCTGCTTTAGGGCAGCCCCCACCAAGTTCATGTCACCCTCACTCACAGACGCCCCATATAGCTGTGTTTCCCAAATATATGTGTTCGAGCTGAGCTTCTTGTGGGCAATGCCGAACAGAAATGGAGCTGACCCACCTTCTAGGAAGAATGCAGGACGCCCTCACGCTGCAGAGTCCTGCCACTTCTCTCCTCTTCCTGTTACACGTGGTCACCATCTGCCCTGGTGACAAGAAAGGTACTGTCACCAGCAATTACTCAACGGAGCAAGGATATTAAAGAGGAAATTTCCATTAGGTAAATAACTGAAAGAAGAACCCCAGAGAAGGGGGAGAAATTCAGGCCCAGGCTCCTGTTACTCTGGCCACATATCTTTGGCATCCCATGCTTGCCGAACATCACGAAAGGGTCAGGAAAACCGATAGGACAGAACACAGGGACACGGCGTGAATTTCTTCTCTTGCACCATTCCAACATCTACTTGAATTTCAGTTTCATAAAATCATCTGTTCTGAACCCAGCCCCAAACCCAGCCTAATTTGTAGCGGCTCCGTTTCTGTAGACAATGGGGTTATTTTTGGAAGGCGGCTGTATTGACACGCACCGTGGGTCAGCTTTGCAGTAGAACCAGCATCCTGAATTCTTCTGAGATTTTTACCCCCTAGTTGAAAACAGAGCTTTACAGAAACTAATGACTTCAGATTGTGGCCAGAATTCACAAGTGTGGTGTGTGCCGAAGCCTCCGGTGAAGAAGGGGGCGGGGGATCGCGGTCGTCTTTGCAAGTGGAATAGCAGGTTTTCTAAAGGACATTCCGTTCCTCGGAACCTTTCATTATAGCGAGGGCAGTATTCACTTGCAGCCTTAAGTTTTCTGTCGACTCGAAATTGCTACAAAATGAGCTGTATTGACTTAAGTTTCTGCAAATGCTCCTTCTGTGTTGAGGTCATGTTTATACTGAGTAGAGTTACAAATGATCTGCAAATTACCTTCCAATTGCTAGGCCTTTCCCAGTGTGTGAGCTTGGCACATGCAGCCTGCCCTGGTGCTTTCACGCCGCCTCTGCCTGAGCTTCCAGTGTGCTGGGCACACACGCACAGAGCCTAAGGCTTCCCACACACACTGTCTCAATCCTCACTGCAGCCCTGTGGAATCTGATTATTCTCATTTTGCACGTGAAGAACTCGAAGTTCAGATAACTCGATATGTGTTTATTAAAGGCACCACATATATCAGGCTCTGTGCTAGTACTTTACATGTTTTATCTAGTGTTTTACATGTAGTATCGAATCCTGACGGCATCCTTGTAAGTGGGTATTCTTATCCCCATTTTGGAGATGAGGAAACAAAGGCTCATGGAGGTTAAGTTGTTGCTTGTCCATGATCTCGAGCTGTTAAGGGTCACAGTCAGAATCCGAACTCTGGTGTGAATGTCTTTCCATTACGCCACCTACATGCCTCCTGACTGAGGTCCTTAGAGGCAGGAGGCAGAAATTTGCTCGCTTGGCACACAGTAAGGGTTCTGTGCGTGTTCGACTGATGGGTTGATTGCCTGGACGCACAGCTGGATTGTGCTTGCTCTCCCCCTGATCGTCAGCCTTCCCCCCAGTGCCTCTGGCCTTCATTTCTCATTTTGATCAACCACGAGCATGCCAGAGGACATCTGCTCTGAAAAAGTTTCACAGTGAACTCGGAGGATGCCCTGCACCGTCACTCCCGCATGATGTCGCAGCTCTCATGGGTGTCTCTGCTCTGTTTTGACGATCATCTTCAAAGTCAAGGACGTGGGTGAACTAACACCAGTGCCAGAGGGCGCCCGTGGAGAGCGCTTACTGGAATCACCTCCCTCTCTAGCCCGTGTTCTCACCCTGTCTTTGAGGGAGAAATAAGATACAGGGTGTGATTTACTTTCCCACCGAGGTGGGGAATGAGAGATGGAATTAGGGATGACTAAGTGCAGCCACAGCGAGAGAGAAGGCCACAGCTTTGCGGCGCCCTGGATGCAGTCCTCGGAAGCCCAGTGGACTGGCCGGGGCCCAGCCTTTGGCCTCAGGACCCTCCCCAGGGTGGCTTCGGTTTAGTTCGCATCCAGCATCTCTCCTCGTAAGATCAGATTAACCGCTCATCAGTCTGCGTTGGGGGGGGATTGTAGATTTCAGCAATTTCCCCCAAGTTTTCTGAGTTCTCAAAGTCACATTTCTAGGGGCGAAGACTTTTGTAATCAATTCCTGTAAATATCTTTGTATCCTTTTACTCAGAAGTAAGACAAAAGACCAGTCCAGTTGTCTTGCACGAGTAATTAATTGTATTATAGACAGGGAAGTGGGAATTCAGACCGAAGTCCTAGATTAAGTCAAATAGGTGCTGGCACCTTTCCATGGCAAAGGGGAGGCAGCTGGGAAGCACATGGAAGAATCTGGCATTTAAGGGGAAGCGCGATCGCGTAGATCATCTTATCCCATCCTCCCGAAGTCAGTATGGTGTTTTTGTACAGAGAGCACCCGGAATGAGACAGTGCTGTGTGGGTGCCGAGGCTGCTGTAGCAGAATCAGTTGGCAATTAGGCTTTTGGTGCAGGCTCACGTATAAATCTTGGGTATTAAATTCATCTTATCGATTGCGATTTGATGGAGAGGGGCTGGTATTGGGCAGTCTGCCTAATTATTTGGGGACTTTTAACTTCTTCCTAGTCAAGTGCCAGAACAGGTAAACAAGGCCTTCACTTAAATCTCTCCCAAGGAAATAAGTCTTTTTATGCAAAGTAGGAGTTTAAGAAAAATGGGAAAATCGCGATCACGACCCCAGATGTAGCCTCGGTGCCGCCGGACTCGTTCATGTGGCGCCCGCGGCTTGGGCGCATGCGCGGTGCGCTTCTGACGCCAGCTCTTTCCCTAACCCCGCCCCCCCACACCTCTTCTGTGGCACCAGAGAGGCATTTTGTCCAAGCCCTGAATGAAGAGCACTGGCCCCTTACATAATTCCAGAATATAGCAGGGATTCTTTTTATGACCCTTTCCAGAAACAAGGATCCCATTTCCCTCTCTTCTCTCGATTCCTGAGTGCCCACAGTTTGTGCTCCAGCTTCCTGTCGCTGGCTGTTTCTTGTATAGAATCATTATCTTCCTAACCAGACTCGTCCTTGAGGATAGGTCCAAGGCTGCTGTTTGCCCGTATCCTCAGCAGTACCTAAGTCTGTGCTGGGCCCCCGAGTGAGCGCTTCTTAATAAAGACATTCTAACTTGGATCGTGGATCATACACTGTCAGAGCTGGGAAGAGTTTTGGAAACCACTAAGTCCAACACTCTAATTTTATGGATGGTACCACTCCAAAAACTCACTTTGGAGGCTGGTGTTTATCTGCTGGAAAGAAAAGGTGTTTTTTTGTTTTTGTTTTTGTTTTTTTTTTTATGGTAAAGCCTAACAAATGACCATGATTCTAAATCTTTGGAAGGCTTTCTTCAAAGGATGCGGGCTATTCCTCCATGGACTAGGATCTGACTACTCACCACAATTAGAATGCTCGCTGGGGCCATCCCAAGCCATTGTCACTCACCCTTCCAGCCACGTGATAGTGTCGGTACTATCACTATGCTCCAGATGCTGAGAGGGGGGCTCAGGGATGGGACACCTCCCTCCAGGTTGAGAGAGAGCTAGAATCTGGTTTGGTCAGACGCCCAGGCTCGGGGCTCTCAGATGGGGTCCCTGACTGAAACCCCCACTTAGTGAGTGATTCAAAGTGCTGGCTTTGCAACGCCCTATGGTGTCTCTGTCCTAAAAGAAACTGTAAAATTAATTTTCATTAACTTTAAGTTCTTTAATTAGGAAATGACAGGGAAGGGAAGGCAAAAAGCAAATAACCACAGGGTTTGCATCTCCAGAAAGGTCAGTTCTCACTGCCCTAGGCTGTGAAAGCATTTGGACTGAGTAAACGGAAGGAATATTCTCATATCTTAATCCAGGAACCATTGCTTTACCTGGAATTGCTGTTTCTTCCTCCAGTTCCTCTTCTGTGCCCAGAGCTCACCTTCTCCTGTCACTAGCGTCAAGAAGCCTGAGGACTGATGGCTTCCACGGCAAATCTGTGTAACCAGCCTTGCCAGACCAGAATGTAACAGGCCCCCTGACTACCCAATGTGCTGGGTCTTCAAGGCATGCTGTTTGCCTCGAATCTTTTCACTAAGCTTTATATCTGAATAACATTCCTGTGAGTTTTCTAAAAGGTTAGTCCTGGGTCATTGGCACTTAAACCACTTGTTTTGGTAGATCCTTCCCAAGAAGGTTAATTATATATTTGATATCCTTCCCTTTTTATGCCTGAATGATGAGGATAAGTACCCTGTGGTTTATTAACTGTCACTTTAAACCTTTTCAAATTGTCTTGTGACAAAACAGAGTTTTATGTCCTTTTTATCCAGCTTTGATGAATGAGACAGCTTTTCTAGTGAAAATATGCCAGGGTAAATAATATCTCTCCTGTTTGGTGGGGTAGGATTTTGCATTTGAAGTTATGAGTTCAAGTCTGCCACTTCACATGAAAGGTGCTCTAACCTGTTAACTTTTCCAAATGCTTTTTTTTTTTTTTTTTTGGACAAACAGGGTAATGGCTGGTGAAGGTTGAATAAGTGAAAGAAGAACTTAAGGGCGGTTGATGTCTCTAAAACAACAATTTGCCACATTTTCCTATTTCGTATCTCCCTAATCGTTAGAGCAAAGATCTTGTGTCCTTAACATATGGAATCCCAGAGCTCACCTCTTCTCCCCCAGGCCATTTTATTCTACCTTTACTTTTTTTTTTTTTTTTTATGTAAATTTGCAATAGTAACGTGGAAGGTAAATGTCCTTATGGATTTTTAGGAGTTGTTTTGCAAACCGCATGCCCACCAGTGTAAGCGTCCCGCGATTCGTATGTGCCCAGTGCTTGAGAGCCACCTCCTGGGACACACAGTATATAGATGCAGCAGTTCTTGTCTATCTCGATTGGTGTTTGCTGAATTCCAGCTAGGAGGAAGGGAAGATATTTATTTAAAATAATTAAAATAGTCACAATACTGCTCAGGTTTCAAAACCCTTTTCCCTCTGTTTTTAATTCGTTGCAGTTTGCAGGAACATTATCAGATGGCCTAGGAAAGACGATGGACAATCGGCATCAGTCGGAGCGGGAGTACATTAGGTACCACGCAGCCACAAGTGGCGAACACCTTGTAGCCGGCATCCATGGCCTGGCTCATGGTAAGTCACATGCTGCCAGGCTGGAGAAGAATGGCTCTGACGCCACAGTCCCTCAGAGGTGCCTTTCCACCCATCCAGTTGCAAGGAGGGAAAAGAAAGCCGACAACAGTGGAGATCCTGGCTGGGTGTCTGGTGCGCCTGATAACTGTCAAGCTCTCTTATTTTATCCACCTCGCACCTGAAATGCTACAGCCTGTGAGAACTCTTCATTCATTTTCAAAGTGCCATGCAGTTGCAGTTCCTTCCTGTTCTCTGGCGTCTGTTCCCAGAGTGTCATAAGGAGTTATCAGTCGAACCCCTTTTAAAAATATAGAACCGTTGTTTCAAGACATGCCTTCTGCTTCCCGAGCGTTCCTTCCATAGAAGTGAAATTGGCCACCAGGTTTGTGGGCCAGATGTTTCTAAGTTTCGTATAAATGCACATTCACAGAGACTGTAAATCCTTGTGCCCAAGAGACATAGGTGATGGCACAGATGTGTCAGGTCTCTGAATCTGTTTGAATTCTGACTTTTAGTGATGTAATTCTGACCCATTTGCCTCTTGTTGTATTTTCCCCAGCAACTCCTTAGCATGGCATGCAAGACCCTTAGAACTAGATAGCCAGCCAACTTTCCAACCACTGTCCCCCAGCCACACTGACTTCGGCCACTCAGAGCCACACACCGCTCTCCATGCCTTCAAGTCCTGGCTCACTCGTTCCTTCTGCCCTCCCCTTCTCTTCCTCACTTCAGTGCCTACCAAAATCCTGCTCAACCCATAAGGTTCACCTCAAATGACGTTTGCCCAGCCCCACTGTCCCCATTTAGAATTAACGATGACTGGAGCACACATGGCAGTCTGGATTGTGTTTGTAGCCAGCCGTGTGGGTCTTGCCTTCCTGAGAGGCTGCGATAGCCAGGAGAGGAGAAAGACTACTTTGTGTTTACCTTCGTACTCGCAGTACCTTTTATACATACAAGTACTTTTATGATACCTGGCGTGTAACTCATGCTTTGGTAACGGTTATTAGTAAATCGAACTGTTTGTACCAGATTCTTAGGAATAGTCTGAAGCTATCGGAACTCATATCAAGGCTGATGAAGTTTTGATTATCTGCATTTGGAAGAAGAAGAAGGAATATAAATAATAAAAATCAGATTTTTCTTCATGTTTAGGACACAATGTTTAGGACAGAGTGTTTATCAGTTTTCCTAAGGGCGAGGTTTGGATCAAATGCCTTTGCTTTCCTGAAGCCTGCCCAACTGGAAAGGGAGCAGCCCCCAGGGAGACATTAAGCTAGAAATAAAATTTGGCCGAAACTAATCTGTTTATGTGCTTTAAAAGTTGATCGTTGGGCAATCATTTGGGATTAAAGATTTAGTCATTCTAGTAACTAATGATGGTGCATTGGAATAATAGATGATTGTTTTTTAATGAATATAAAATGCTGTGCTGTCTATAATTGCCTTTATCCTTTATCTTTGGGATATGAAGAGAAAGCATGGCTGTCCTCACTTTTTAGATGGATTCACCAGTGTACTGAGAGAGTGGATAACCGGTTCAAGGTCGCAAAATCCCCTCCAGCCAAGGCTCATTCAGATGATATGTACAGCATCTCCAGGAGATGTTTGGCTGTTCGGAGACCAGGAACCAGTGGCCTCATTCAAGGAAGATCCATCAAGCTCTGGGTTATGTGAAAGTAGTAGTCTAGAGTGAGATCTTTCCTCCAGGATGGACAAGCTCTCAAAAGAGAGCAGTCTCCCCGGTTTAAAACCTGGGAGTAACGCTCAGTTTGACTGTAGGCCCCGCCAGACCCAAGTTCAGCGATGCTCCGTCTCCGTCGTGAACTTCGTTCAGAGGGTTGGGAAAGGGATGTTGCCTTGCTGGAGCAGAGGGACCCAGAATCCAGAAGGAATGTCGTGAGCTGTTAGTGCGTTCTCACCCAGGGAATTTCCTTTACCAATTTGTCTCACTAGAGCTGAAGGGTCTAGAGAGCTTCTTCACAGCCCCACCATCAAAGGGTAAACATCCTGTAGTGTCCCTGGCACAAATCCTGGAAATGCTCCCTGGACTGGGCCCACGTTTTCCCTGCAGCCCGTGTCCTCGCCAGCCTTGGCCAACTTCCGGCCACGTTGGAGGCTCTTTAAGGTCATCACTATCAACTTATAGAATGTTGATAGTGTCTTTTTGACCTAGGTTGGTCCTTTGAACTGACCCCGTAGAGGGTCCTGGCAGCTTTTGGGGAGTGACTTTCATCACGGCTTCATCATTTATTCTGATTGCCTACACCTGATTCCAGCAGTGTGCTGTAGCTTTTACCCTATTTCAAACACTTAGCGGTGTTGGCCAGTCACATAGTGTTCTTTGAAAATCGAATACCTATATTTAGTTATCTCTCTGCCTTATGTTTTATGGGATTCCAACTTTCCTCCAGAGCCTTATTTTCTAGTCTGTCGATATAATCCTACTGTCTGCATCCTCCCCCAACAGCCCGTATGCTGCCCAAGCTCTGGAATTGAAAAGTACCGCTGTTAGCTTTCCTTTGAGTTTTTTAAAAAACTGGAACATAAGTTTACTTCTGACTAATATACAATATATTTATATGTAATATGTATTCTGATTAATATATAGTGTTACATTCTCTTACTCCAAACTTAAGGGGCATATTCGCTGGTTTTTGGTCTTGAGGTGGCCTGCCTGTGGCCTGTCAGATGGGTAGAATGCCCCTGAGTTACTCTGCCAGGTGCATGGAATTGAGAGGTGTAGCTTTAAATGCTGTTGCTTTTGACCTTGGCCCGGTTACAGTAGCCCTTGTCTTTTTTGCTAGGTATCATTGGCGGATTGACCAGTGTGATAACCTCAACAGTGGAAGGTGTGAAGACAGAAGGGGGTGTCAGCGGTTTTATATCTGGCCTTGGGAAAGGCCTCGTTGGCACTGTCACCAAGCCAGTAGCAGGTGCCCTGGATTTTGCATCAGAAACAGCCCAGGCGGTGAGAGACACAGCCACACTTAGTGGCCCCAGGTCAGTGCTCGGAGGGGGGAGCGCCTTTTGCGATTTGTAGCCCAAGTCTGCTGCCTCTCCCAACACTTACTGATGTGTTTAATCATATGCTTTCTGCTTTGGTGATTTTTTAAGTATTCGAAAACACATAAATAAAATTTCTGACTTGCATAATATAAATATATGAAAATGAAGCCCAAAAATCTGGCATGAATTTTTGCAGATCTGTACCAATATGTGTATCTAGCTATATATCTGTATATATTGGAGAGAGATATATGTAAATGAAATGTTTTTCTTCGTTAGAGGGGTCAGAAGTAGGATCACATCCTTACGAACCTCCCGTCCTCACCAAACTAGACCCCCACTTGCCCACTGAGAAAACTCAGTCTGCAGGCGGGGTCTTGCTCCTGAGCCTCATAGCATAATCCTGGAATCTCTGGAGTTGTGGTTCACCTCATGGGTCTGTTCCTCCTTAGTTCTCCTTTGACTTGACGGTGCCAGCCAGTCCCCTAACCTCATAATGAAACTCCCCAAGCGAGTTGGCAGTTCTGCTGCGGACGCTGTCTTGCCACAATACCGGTTGAGACAGGAAACCAGCCACAGCCCACACGGCTCCACATCCCGCAGAATCCAACCACTTTACCTTAGCTGTTTGTGTTCGTGGCCTATTTTAGCCTCCCCTTTTCAGAGTGACTAATCGGGGATCTGAACAAAGGGTATGATGGACGGTATAGTCCTGGCTGAGCTGGACTCCACCTAAGCTGAGGGTTTTGCTGCTGCCTGTCTAGGAGCTTTTCCCTAAGTGAGTGAGTGAGTGCCCTTTCAGGATGCCAGGGCCTGGGCCGTGTCTACATCCTGCTGCTCCCTCAAATGGGATCTGAAGCGAAATCGTCCCCAATTAAAATGAATCCATTTGTCTGTCACCAGAAAACTTGACTGATGATATAGGACTGCAGTGGGGGAAATGCTTAAGACTGCGGACTGGAACCGTGTAATGAATCCTGCCAGAATGGCTTCCATCTGGAGGCAGCTGCTCTTTAAAAAAGAATCTGTAGAGTTTACTTTAGTTACGTTACGTTCTATTCCCAGATACAGAGCTCAAACAATCCCCGAGTATATTTTGAAGCATTTATGAAGTTAGGGGGAGGGGCAGTAGGGAGTCTTCAAAAGAATTTCCAGTTACTTTTTCCGTGTCTGCTCAAAGGCCAAGAATTCTACCTCCGGTATTTTGTCAGGACAGTAAGACCTAATCAAGTGAGTAAAGCAGAAGGCCCCTAAAAATTCCAAAAGAACCATCCTTATTCTTAAAATCCCAGAGCGGTCAAGGGATCGAGTGATTTGTTTCAAAAAGAACCTGAGGTATATCTGTTAATTTTTTAAACTATTATTATTTTGTGCTGTGAGCTTTAATGATATTGACCAGAAAGAAATCACTTGAATTTTCTATAATGTCAGTTTAGAAGTCTTGGTAAAGTTTTGCATTCTTTTTAGGAGCACAAGAAAGGCACAGAATGTTTGTCCAGCAGTGCCATAGAAGGTTCAGTTTAGTGTCAGCCAGCATACATCTGTCATTCATTCATTTTCAGTCAGTAGATATCGACTGAAAATTTCCTAAGAATCCAGGGTTGGGAACATAGCAGAAGCTGGATAAAGCAAGGCTGTCTCTGGGCCCAGAGGGCTTACAGTCAAGTGAGGCCGCAAACATCACACAAATCATCATATAAATAATTATTTGCTGAAATTGCGGTCAGTGACACGGGACATTCACAGGGTGCTGTGAGACTGTAGAATCAGGGAAGGCAAAGGGGAGAGGGTGGCCAGTGAGGTCAGGAAAGGCTGTTCTCAGGAAGTGATATTTGAGGTGAAGCCTGAAGTCTAGGTAGGAGTTGGCCAGGCGAAGAGAGGAGAGAATCACATTGCGGGTTAGAGGGGCACAGAGAAGCTGTGCGGCTTGCCTCAGAGCAGACAGTAACCGGCAGTGCAGTTGAAGTTTAACTGCAGATTTCCCAGAACAGTCACCTGCCTGGCCGTGCGCTCCTCCTAGAAACAAAAGCTACAACCATAAGTGAGAAGCAGCCAGGCAGTCATGGGCTGCGGGTGTGACAGCCCACAGGAAAGGGGATTAAGCATCTGCTCCTCCTCTCTGTTCCTAGAGGAGCCACTAGTGGGGGATCCGAGGCCAAAGGTGTCAGGTGAGTGGGGCACATGCTAGACCCGTGCTAACTGGGGGCCTCCAAGACACTTGGCCTTTCGCCTTTTTTGCACTGAAAAGGCGTTACAGATTCTTCAGAAACACTTTGACCACTTACCCTCAGTCCATTTATCTAGGTTCAAAGATAGGGTTCTTAATGAAGAGCCACATGTTAGAAAAGAACACTTGTCCCGGAAGACAATAGACCTGGGTCCCAAAGCCCTTACCTGTTAGCGTTGGGCCCTCGGGCAAGGCTCCCAGCCTAAGTCTCAGTTTTTCAATCTATAAATCGGGGGTAAAGGTACTTGTCTGTTCTCCCATCCAGCGGTTTGAAACCTAACCAGAGTTATTTTAATGTGAATATAAATATAATATAAAGAACTATAAAATGCTGGGTGATACCGGTTTTGAAAGTCACGTTACAGGAGCAGGTGGGGAAACGGTTCAGTGCCTTGAGGGTCTGTTGTGATGACACTGATCTCTTAGGAACCTACTCATTCCACCAAGGGCTAATCACCCTGGTTTCTTGGAAGTGAGTTATAACCCTCTCCAACCATCCCAGTTGATTGAACAGGGTCCAGGGGTGTTACTCAGGGTTTTTCCCCCGCTGTTTAGACAACAGGGACTAACAAATGATTTGAAGGGATTAGAAGTGAGATTCTGACCGGGGGCTGACCTGAGTCCAGGGACCGAGCCAGGAATTCAACCCAGGAGTCCACGAGTTCTGCTCTGAGTCTGCTCTTGGAATGAGACTTTCTGCTTCCTTTGTACTATTTCATCCAAGTGGAGGCTTAGATCTGAGCATCTACATTTTAAGTGACCCAAATTTTAAGCAGATGATAGCGAAGTAAGCCATAAAACCGTGAAAGAATATTCCTTCCAGTAATCCATCTGAAAAGTGGCTTTACAGGAAACATTGGCGCCTTTTTCTGTTTATTTGAACATGACTTTATTTATAGGGAACCCCCCTCCTTAAGTTCTCTTAGATGAAAATACTTCCAAGTTCCTCTCCTTGTTACAGTATACAAGCATTCGAAAGGGACAGCCACCACCTAACTTTTCTGTGAAATGTCCATGCAGGGCAGCAGTCCGTGGGAAGGCAGGTGGGGGCGGGGGAGAGACGAGGGCGGAGGACAGCAGAGCCTTGGCCTCGGCGTGGATGTGTGGACCAGTGTCCCTTGCTGCGTTTGTTAACTGTACAAGTATGTGTGGTTTGGAACAGAAATAAGAGGCCTTGTCCAAGGCCGCGTCCTGCTGGCTTGGGCTGCTTCTCTCCGTCTACATGTATCGGGCCACATCTGTCTGTTCCCAAGTAAAGTTTATGAAAATGGCACAGATGCCGCCACACTGTGGTGCCACCGAAGCCATGGAGAAAAGCCCTGCCACCCTTCAGCAGCCCAAAGCAGGGCACGACCTGGGCCGCGCGCCTCGTTCTCTGCATGCGTGGTGGCATTTGATGGTCATATCTGAAAAGAGACTTTGGAGAAAACTCCAAGGACCCCCGGTAGCCATTTCCCAATAGAAGACAAAAATGCCATTGAAAACAGAGGAACATCTGACTGTGGGCTGTTGATTTGCTTGGCATTTCAGGAAAGTGGCACATGATTTATGAAGCTGGGTCCTGAGGTTTTATCCAAAATATTTCTTCGCCTTTTTAGTCAAGACCCAAACCGGAGGAAGAAATGGGAATTGGCAGGACTCAAAATATTTAAGCTAATTTAGCAAAGCTCGCGAGTGTTGGAGTTACCTCGTCATTTGAGTTAGGTGGTGGGGGGCGGGGGTTTGAAGGGCGGGGTGGGTCAGCGTTCCAGAACATGGCCATCAGGGCTCTGCCCGTGCTCAGAAATCCCGGGACCCCGTGTCGTGCGCATAGGTGTGAGTTCCAGTGGCTCCAAGAGCTTTTGAGTAGCCGTTTGGTTGACTTCACAGAGAAGATTTATGGGGCATGTTTGACTTTTTCCGTAAAAACACTCCTAAGATACCACCTCAAATTTGTGAAAGACACTTTCCATTAATGGCCTCTTAGACGTGAGCTCGAAATGGATTTTCTCGAGGAAAACTTTTCGTCACAGTGTTTGCGTCTCGCCCGTGAGTCTCTGGGATAAGAGGGTTAAGACCCTCAGGGGTCACCAGAGCCTGAACACCGTCGGGTTGGACAGGCCAGGAAAGAGTCAGCAAAGGCGTTTAGGCAATGCTTCTACTACCCTTCGTCCCAGTTTGGCAGTCCTGCTTTTAGTCATTCTACTCTAAAAGCAGCCATTTGCTCTTCTTGGTGTCAGACGTAACACATCAGGCAGAACTGGCTTGACTTGAGCCTTTGGGAACTCCCGAAGGTAAAAACCTAACAGAAATTAAAATGTCAGGATGCAGCGGTGCTCTCGTGTTCCCACGGGTGTCCCGTGCGGGGCAGAGGAGGGTACGCTGGGAGCCCACGTGTCTGCGGCAGAGCAGATTCGTCATCGCTCAGAAAGTTTCTGTTTTGTCTCGAAACTGTGTGAAATTTACACTTTATCCCACGTTGGTTTTAATAAGAAAATGTTTTTAATTTGCTACCCAATAAAATGAACCCTTCAGAAAGGTGGTCATCCTGTAACTACCGCCTCATGCTTATTTAGGAAGTAAAGATGCTCCTTGCAGATGAGTCTTGTAGGTTCCAGTAGCATCGATCTAAAGACGAGTGTGTCGGTCAGGGTGCACACCCAGAGGCTAGTACGTAATGACCCTGAGGCTCTGTTTCTTACCTTTGAGCATGCCTGTCGGTTGGCTTGGTGACTGCTGCTCGGGGCAGCCCGCACATTGGTTGACATGTCAGTTTCGTCATGAGAAGGAATTAGATCTTAGTGAAACAAAAAATATTGTGGCATCCAGCTGAAGGGATGGGACTGTTCACATCTCTCTTCTGTCGTCCAAAAGTGGCCCAGAACTTTATAGGGGCAGCCACCATATCTGTCTTCTTCTCACCCGTGGGTATGCGTGAGGTGAGAGCCATATATTCTCACCTCCTGATCCTGCCAAACGAGGCCTTTCCACGGAATGCTCGAAGGTGGCTGATCAGTTCACTCCTGAGCAATCCCAGAAGAAGAAACAACACTCAGAGCTGCGTTAATGACTTGGGATGTCTCATCCGGGTCTGAAATTGAGCTGATGAAGTCACAAGATATTTTTAAGAAACATCTTAACCGTCCTTCATGCCTTATAAGTTAAAATTCGTCTCGTAGGAACACAAGCAGAGAAATCTTATTTTCCAAGACAGACTTCTTCCCTCTTGCTGAACTCTAAATACCGTATTCCCCTTTCACTCAAAGGCTCCATCTAGACAATGCCATTCTCATTATAACATAACTTATGGAAAGCTCATATCTGTTGCTAAAAAAAATGGAAGGTGTGTGTGTTCCTGCATTTCTGAAATCCCATGGCTCATTTTTATGCAAGATTATCTGTTAGGGGGAAAAAAACCACTTTTTTGGTCATGGTACATTACAATCGTTTCTAGAAAGGAGAGTGTCTATTTTTTTTTGCCATTTTCGGCATGCAGAGATGACTGACTTCATGGAAACGGCACAATTCTGCTTCCAGAAGTAAAAATAAATTGATTTTAGGCATGTACATCTTTATAGTATAGTCCTTATATCTCAACCAGCAGGTCTTTGCTCAAAGAAAACAGAATGGAAAGTACGATTGCTTTCTGATTTCGGTTTCTTCCATTTGAAAATTAAATATTCAGGCCAGTGTTGACCCAAAGGCCCTTTCTTCTTCGGTGACTTGGGTTTTAGAACTCCGGAAAAACACCCAGCCTTGTATACACATAAGACGTGTGTTTGAGAGTTTTGGTTTGACCTTCAAGAGAAACACAGCAGTGTATTTCTTCCTGAGAAAACATTTTATTTCGTGCATGAGAGAGGAACGAAAAGCCGTTTACCGTTGATGGAAGTCCTCTGCAAAGGCATTAATCAGGCTTACTCATTTTTAGGTTTTGATGACTATCCTGTCCCGGCTCTCTGTTTTAGCATCATCCCTCGTTGCCCAGCATGAAGCTGGAATCTCCTTTAAGAGAGGAGATCAAATCTCCTCCTCCCAGACTGGAAGTAAGATGATTCTGAGACACACGGAGGACAGTGGGCTAGCAGGGAATCGAAGACTGTAGTGTGTTGTATTATAACTCAAGTCTTTTAATCTTTGGGGGAAGAAAAGGTAGGTTTGGGTGTTACAGTTAACCCCCTTTCATTTGTCCCAATGCCTTTATCTAGTAGTCTTGCCAGACTGCCTCTCAAAGACAGATTCTTACTAAGTTTCTCACTAATTTGTCAAGTGGGACGTAGGCCTAAGATGGAATTAGTAAACATTTTAATCACAACGTACTCTGAAAGAAACAGTTTTACTATATCAGGCTTGTATAATGCAAATCAGATTAACAGTTGTGACTAATCTGTATCCTTAGTGGGTTTACTTTAATACAAGGAGGAAACTAATTTCTAATTAGCACAAAATTTGCAAATACAGGTCCTTTTAGAACAGAGGTTCTCAAAATATGGTCTAGGGACCCTTGGGGAACCCCAAAACCTCTCAGGGATCCGTAAGGTCAAACCTATTTTTATATATTATGTATCCATTCATATATAGTTAAAGCACTGTGTTTATAATAATAGCATCTAATCAGTGTGGTGGAGTTGCGTAGAAGCTACACGAGGTGTCATACTGCAACAGATTAACTGTAGGAGCAGATAAAAGAACACAGCTGTTTTCTGTTAAGCAAGACGTAGAGATTTGCAGAAATGTAAAATAATGCCACTCTTCTCACCTTCTGCAACTCCATGAATATGCCACCAGCCACCAGCCACCTGCACCTGGCTAATTTCCTTGACAAGCTGTTGTTCTGTTGGAAATATGGTGACCATCCATCATCCTGCTGATAAATAGCACATATCGGCAATGGTGGATTAATGTGGATTAAACTATAGGAGCCACTGTAATGCGACGCTTCACTTTGGCGTCCTGCCAACAGTTGTCAGCCTTCCTGGTTTGCTCCTGACTTTTACTGGGTTTCTTAAAGTAACTATTGGAAAGCGTTCATCACATGTCAGAAAGACTTCTCACAGTCATTGACCTAATTTAGTCCTTCGCCTTAACCTACCATCCTGATAAATTTTAACTGCAGCAGCATGGTAAGCGCAGAGCAGAACACTTCACAGTGCCAGGTCCGGCTCGTCAGAAGGCCCCTCGGTGGAGTTAGCACTGCCTGAGCTCTGACAGGAAGCCGAGAAGGTGTATCTGTGTCAGAGCTTACTTGGCAGAACCTCAGCTTTCCACTCTAGCAGAGGTGGTGGGGCAGGACAAACGCACAATATTTGGACAGGCTCCTTTGAACTCCTGTGGAAAGCAGTTTTTATGAGGCGGTTGTTCTGTGTTAACACCAGAGCCAGCTCCTAGTAGATTTTCCCCAAACATACTTCAAACATAGATAATGGCAGGGGTGACCCAAGCCATATCATAAAATCCCAGGACTGCAGAAAACTTCAAAGGAGCAAAACTTCTCGTTACGAGGATGATGGGGCCCAGGCTTCCTGGGTCGCCCTGGCGGGTTAGGCGGTGCATTGCACTGAGGGCATTGTGGCCTCCCCACCGGTGGCCGAGGGCAAGGCTGTGCCCTAGACTTTGCCGATCTGCTCCAGCGGCACGGTGAGGGCGGTAGGGACTGGCACCTGCCATCCCCTAAGGCGTTAAGGCCAAATTACCAGCGCAGAGCGCCTTCGTATCCCTAGGGAACAGATGCAAGCCTCAAAGAGTTTTTATGTTGTCGTTTGAACTGTTGGGGGGTTCCATTAATTCAGTCTGGCCAGTTCTGACCTTTTGATATTTAGATCCAATTGCTTAGTAAGCTCAGTGGTTCAGGTATAGGCAAATTGACAGTAGGAATTCGTTAACTGGTTAAGTGTTGACCTCTGCTGTGTCCCAGGCAGATAATAGGTGTTAAGTACTGAGAATGTTTAAATACTTGAGGACAAAACCGTTTTTGAAGTCTTCCAGGTTCTTGAGGATCACCAAGCTGTTTCGGGGTCAATATTCGTAAATTAGTCTCATATGTTGATGAAAGCAAGTCTCCTATAACTTTTTTGAAGTATCCCTTTGTTAGTGATTTAACTTGCTCTTTGTTCTTGAAGATGACAACACGTTGTTGGTGTGGTGGTGGACGTTGGGGAGGTTTGGTAGAAACAGGCGTTTTTTTCTGCCTTGTTCCCAGGTCCCTCACAGCTCCTTCAAAACAAATCATTATGGTTTTACTAATTGTTTACAAATGGCCAGTGACCTCTTGATTTTTCAATTATTCTTTATATCTTGTATGTTTTTACTAAATATCATTTAGTGTCTACAAATAAGAAAGACGGTATTTTGAAAAACCTATGATTTTGACTTTCTCTCGCTATAGCAATCTTTTTTATTTTTTCGAATTAAATTTTATTTTATCAGAATAAATCCCTGTTCACACTTATAAAAGTCAAAGACTTCTACATATCTGAAAGCGTGTACCTCTCAGGGTCTCGGGGCCCACTTTCCCTGCCTCTGACTCCCGCTCCCCAGAGGCAACTACTTTCAACACATTTGGCTCTTTCTTCAATTTGGAGATATTTACCTCCATGTTTCTTAAAAAAAAAAAAAAAGTATAGTACTGTTTCTTGGTATCATTTGACTTCTTATTGCTGTACGTACATGTTCCCTCTCTCCATTTTTCAATAGTTATATCGTCCTTTTGGGGTTAATCAGTTTTAGTTTTTACATTATTCTGACTATGCGAATGCTATTCTCAGTGAAGCCACATAGGTTACTACGGCGATGTTTCCTCTCTGGTTTAACTTTTGGGCTGTTTTTTCTCCTTGGAGTTGGTAATTGCTTTTATTGTTGTTGTTCGCTTAGTTTTCTAGATGCATATTCTCAACTTATCCCCAAACTCTTAATTTACTTTCAGCGTCTTTCACCAAGGTTAGTAACAACTTTTTTAAAAAGAACTTCTATCCATCGATTGCTAATTTATCTGTAACCCCTCCTCTGTGTGTTTACAAACGTGCTAGGTGATTCATAGGTTTCACTGTTTTTCTTGGACACTCTTCCCCCGGGGGGACTGGCCTCTCTCTAAGCTCCACAGAGCTGGTTAGTGCCCTGTTACTCTGCTAGTTTCTTTCTTTCATTTGTTCATTTTGGTCTTTTTCTTCCATGAACAGAGACAGTTCCCAGAGGCTTGGTGATGCTGACTCTCTGTTCCACTCCCATGTAAAGATGAGGCACTAACAAGCAGACTGAGGACTCTGTGTGGGACCTGGGGGCCTTCCTGTGGAAGGGTCAGGTGGGGACCTGTTGGTTCTAGTCTGCTGAATGGGGGGTGAAAGAGGGACCTGCAGGTCTGACTGCTTCTCGCACAGGCTTTTAACCAGTCTTCTTCCCCGGTCCTCCTGTATGCCCCAGGCCTTCGGGGCTTCTTGGTGCCCCCGTCTTTCTGAAATTCAGCGGGTTTCCCATACTCCTTAGCTTGCTGCTCTGTGGCTTCCACTCCCTCAGGCTTACATTTCAGCACCACTTGCCAGTCTGCTCTTCAGCTTCTGAAATATCGTTGGCACCTTCTCTCTATCCTTCTGGATTCGCGCCATTCGTAACCCTTTGCTTAGGGGTCTCTGGATTAATCTGTCATATTTAATCAGAGGCCTATGTAATTTAGACTTTTCACTGATTCATTCGCCCTTTCCTGCTGTTCTTGCCCCTCCACATCCAACTAGTAAGTCTGAATTAATGTGGTTTCGCTAAAACCCAAATCCCTTATTTCTGCTAAAACGTTCTTAAAGTTTGCTGTTATTGATAAATAACAACAACATGACTGACATTCAGAAATTTTTACAATGACCCAGTACTGTTCTGTGTACTGCACGTGTATTATCCCACTTACTCACCACTCCCTGCCACCCAACTTTTGAGCAGTGTCTGCTGGGGCGTTCGGGGGCCCGTCTTTCCCAGGGAGATTTAGACAGCATCTGGAGCGAAGCCGCTGCTCGCCTCAAGCCCAGCCTTGAGTCTGGTATTGGTCTTTAATCTCTCATTCCGTGTGTTGTGAAGAAGCAGGTTGTAGAAGGCTCTTGTCAGATCCCAGGGACATGAAAGAAACAGCACACCCCACGGTAGTGACATGGCCCTGTCACCACCCCTCACTGAACCATAAAAGCTACTCAGAGGGGCCGGCAGCTGGTGAGGGACTGTGCTCTGATCCTGGGTGCCGATGGGTGTTTTGCAGTTTCCAAGGGAAGTTGCTGAAAGTTTTCTTATCTCGACACTCCAAGGGCAAGAGGTCTTTCTTCAAAGAGAGGCGCTCGTTTCAGAGAGAGACGAGGAAAGAACATAAAATTACAGGTCTTCCCCAGTTCTGGAGAAGAGATGGGAAGGGGCACGGTATTGGCCGGTGTGAACAGAAGGCAGGCATCTGCAGAAGTGAAGACCGGGTTCCCACAGCTCGGTTGGTTCCCACGTCCGTGACTCCAGGTCACAGGGCCTATGGGGAGTCAGGCAGTCCTAGATATGAGTCATCACTTCGCTATTTCTTAGCTGTGGCCTGGAGCGACTCCCCCACCCCTTCATTATCTCTGAGGTGAGATTCCTTTGACTCATGTGGAAAGGGAGTAATAATGACTACCTCAGTGGGTGGCGATATGGGTATGGATTAAATGCTATAATGTATATAAAGCACTTAGCCTGACTTGTGGTGTATAGTCAGGGCTCAGGAAATGGCATCTGTGTCTGTATTTTCTCTGAATATGGGACATTGAGCGTAAGTGAAAACAGGGATTATAAGTCTTTAGCTCTGACTTTTTCCCTGCCCCCGAAAACTTGCCGACCACTTGCTATGGTGCCAAGATGAGGGGTTCATAGCTCCCCGTTCCCTTTCTCACACAACAGACAGTTAAGATCAGACGTCCACACCTGTACTCATCACCTGGGTGCAGGCACGCACCTGGACGCTCAGCCTTCGTGTGTGAGAACCCCCTGGAAAAGGTGTGTGGAGGCCACGAACTCGCTCTGAACTCACTCGTGAAGGGCAGGTGACCCCAAACTATTGTTAGTGTCTGCTGTAATCGATACGCCTCTGGGTTCGAGCAGAGTTCAGCCAGAAGCCCCACATGACATGGAAATCTGTCCTGGAGCCAGGTTTGTCGGGCAGAAGCTATGCGGCGAACGTCTCCAAACCTTGGCATCTGTTGTCTGCTGAGGGCAGGACAACCGAGAATGATGGAGTGCGTAGGGAAATTAGGATGAGGCATGAGACCCCATAACAGCTGACACACTGTTTCAGGCCACTGTTGCTCATGCAGCTCTTTTGATAAACAGGTTTAAAAGCATTACGTGGCTTGAAAAGCATTCTTCAAAAATGGTTATGTTTTCCAGACGCATGACAGCCCACTGTCCAGTATTGTTAAGGGGTTTCGAATTGTATAATCAGCTCCCCCTCAGTGGGGCTGTTGGAGCTATCAAGGGCTTATCTGTCTGACTCCCGCCAGGACGGGCTCACGACGATGTTATCATGTGGGCTGGGGTCCCCGGTGTCCGTTAAAAAAGGGAGTGCTCTCAGGTTCAGGGCTGGAGTTTAAAAGGAAAAACCATTTCATTCTCAGCAACGTGCGATGGGCTCTTTAAAACATTGCTTTCATCATGCATTCTTTTGTTCATGGTTTCTGCATAACGAAAGTAGAGCTAACTCTGGGTTACTGGAAGGCTTCGAGCCTTTGAAAATGAGCTTTCTCTAGATAATAAATGTTCATTTCATAATTCATTGCAAAGCTCACCTTCCCATTTGTCCTGTTTGCAGAAATTTAGCTCCTTTCGCCTTCTGTAAGTCCCAGGACATTCTGGGCATCATTGAGCAAGAGAGGCTGCTCTTAGGGGAATGGCATCCAGGCCAGGCAATTCATTTGGGACTTAGAGTTGTGTAGACCATGCGATAAGTACAGAGTGCTCTTGTGAGAGATTTTTAAGATGCTTTTATTGAGATCTAATATGCTATAGGTTTTTTTTGTTTGTTTGTTTTAATTTGGGGAGCAGGATTCATGAGATTTTATTCTTATGCCCAAAATGCCAAGGTGGAGCTGACTGAGTATAGCACGGGGCATCATTCCGGTTTATCGTGTTGACGTGACAGCAGTTCACGTTCTTTTTATCTGTCAGTCTAGCATCAGCTCCTCCTAGACTCAAGTCTCTGTAATCAGAATACCCCACCTGGATGTTCCCTTTGTGTACCGGAGGCAGCGTGGCCCTTGGCGGAACAGGGTTGCAAACTGTGAGACCAGAACCCTGATTCCAACCCTGAAACTAGTCTTGTTCTGTGGCCTTGTGCAGACAGCTTTTTATCCCCTCCTCAAGTCAGGCTCCTCGTCCTCCTTCCCCTGGTCATCCCTGCGTGGCCGAGGTGAATAACTAGTCGTGTGACTCTCTGGAGGACGGGCACAGAGAGGGCCATTCTCAGGGCTGTCTCTGCCAGCAGGGAGGAAGCTGGGCATTGAGATGAGGAAAGCCCAGGCAGGACATATGAAAGAAAGCTTGATAATGTTATCTAAAAATACTAAGGGAGTAGGTTACTCTGACGCAGGTTGGTACCTAAAATATCCTTAGCAGCCCTTGGCCTTAGTCCGAACCACAGCCAGGCTCAGCACCATTTAAGCTGGTCACATCTAATCCCCCGAGGGGTTGGATCTGTGGCTAGGCCTGCCCTGTCACTGCTTCAGCCCTTCCTCTGATCTCACCTCGGGAAAACTCAAGTGGCCCCAGATGTGGCAGGCAGATCACATGGGGGAGGGCGTGAGGACAGCCTGCATGACATGCAACATCCAGGCAAACCGTTGTCGTGGACCGCTCCCAAGCGCGTGGTCATTGCAGAGGTACTTGGATGTTTAGTTTCTTTTAGCCAATAGCCGAGAAATCAATATGGAAATAAAAGCCTTTCCGGAGGCCATTTTGCACCAAGAAGGGATGTGTGTGGTGTGAAAAAGCGAATTCCAAAGCATGTTTCCTTTTAGTTCTCAAACTAGTATCAAGTCTTCGCCCTGCCCACGGCACTAGAGTAGACAGCAGTGCTGAGTGGCTCGTGGACAGGAGCGCGGGCAGCAGCCAGTCCGCCGATGGCAGCTCCGGGCCTGTGTCGTGGCTGCTGCCGCATCCTGTTTGTGAGCAGCTTGTGTTCCTGCATTTTTGGAGCCTGACCTCTTTGTTCATGGTTGTATGTCCCTGGAATATGGTCATCAAAGTGACCCTGAGATGGAGACAGCCCAGCAGGAAGTGGGAGCATCCAGGTCACTGCTGACGGGTTCTCCATCTGTCTTGGCCTGTAACAGAGTCTCATTCTCAGGGGTGGGTCCAGTTTTCCAAATTTTAATGTATCAGGGAATCTCGATGCATCTGGGCTCACGATGGGCCCAAACTAAGCCTCCAGGAGCCCTCCTGTTACGCACCGACACCTAACCGAGACGGATTTATTTACGAGCATTGATGTAACCTGTGTGATAATGTGTGTGCAGTGCTGAGTAGATTGTCCTGGGAGATGTGAGGCTTTGTTATGACTACAGACTTAATTGAACCCTGAACTTGAGATACGACTACCTGGAGACAGAGTGAATGGATTACACATTTTTCTTGAGAATTTCCTAAATTAGCCTACCTAACTCTTTCTGGCCTCTTCTTTCCTGACTTAAGTGGTTCTCTATAAATTCTATTTTTAACAAACCAGAGCTAGTAATATACAATAGAAGCATTACCATAAGAAAAGCGGTTCTCAATTGCAAGTGACAGTTTTCTGTGATCCTTTCATTCCATGGCATCTCCTTTCTACCCCCCAAAAGGTGCTTCAGGCTTCGGAATGACAAATTCATTAGCTCGCACCTAAGTGCCAACACAGTGGGTGAGGGAGGGAACTTAGCTAGGGAAGCGTGAGGATGTAGGCGCTGTTCCCATTCAGAAATACTTGCTTCGGGAAGCTGACTTTTCTTTTACCTTCAGGCTGAACCAGGCTCTGATTCCAAACAGATCACTGGCCTCACGAGAGCCCTCCAAAGGCGGCCGCCTCTGCCCAGAACTGGAAGATGCCCTTTTGCGTGTTGTCGCTAGTATGGGATTTCTGGTTTTGTTTTTAAGCAAGCGCGGGCCCTCGTCTAGGATTGCATAGCAGCGGCCGAAAGACAGAGCTGGCGGGAAAGCACTTAAGTGTCAGCACGGTCCCCCTCGAAGGCTTGCTGCCTTATCCTCTCCCCACGCCTTTGGTTTGGTTTGGAGTTGGGGCTTTTTCTCTCTTTTCTGCTTATACCTTCTCCCTCTTACGCCTGAGCCTCGGCTAGGAGGTTTCTAGCAACCGCTCCAGACGTCCAGCCTCATTTGACAGGTAGACCCACCAAGGCACCAGACGTGCGCAGTGAGCCGTAGGGCCGCAGCTCCTCCCATGGTGTGCCCGGACTCGCCCCACCAGTCGTCAGACCGCATCCCCTGGGGTGAGCCACAGAGGCACCCCTCAAGGGGAGTGATCGCTCAAACTAGAGTGAGGTCCTGTCCATCGGGCTGCTGTTTCACCCTTCGTACGTAAATCAGAGGTATTTAAAGATCAAGGATGAGAGCACATGGGCAGACTCGGGGGGCTCATGCGTGGGGCCTTCTCCTGCTTGATTCCAGAGACCGAATCTGCTGCGGACCCCTCCTTTCTGAGCATATGAGCGCACACGCATGTTCACGGGCACTGCTCACGTACCCACCCTGGTAGCCAGGCCTGGAGACGAGTTTACCTTCTTCTGAATTAACATTAAAAGGAGACCAGCAACTCGTCAGTGTTTGCATTTGCATCCCCCGTGGGACCTGGGAAGACCAGGACGTGGCTGTACAGCTGCGGCTCGTTTGAGCCTTGCCTGTCTCAGGGGCCAGCTTGCCTCCCATGGGACTCGAGAACCCACAAGTCCACGTGGGGGTGCGATGCAGGAGGACTTGGTGGCCGGTTCACAGAGGGTTTATCGGAGATCGGCCTGCAGATCTTGCTTTGTGGGAACAGAGTGCAGCCGTCCGCTCAGGCGCGGCCCGGGGCCTGCGCGTGGGGCCCAGGGCCTGCTGGGGTGGGGTTTGCACTCGGGCTGTCCTTTTGCCCTTCCACTGAACTCTCTTCATTTCAGCCATGAGCAAACAGTCAGGGCCTGAACTAACAGCCCCGCAGCCGTCCGAAGCTCGGCTCACTTACAGCACCGAACAGAGGGAGGGCGGGCCGCGTGGGCCGGCCCCGGCCGAGGAATGCGGCTTCGGGGTTCTGCTCCATAAATTTAACCAGCACGACGAAAAGGAGATAATATGAGCCTTCGTGATGATCTGAAAGGGGGAGGTTCTGTGTCCCATTGATTGCGGTCTGGCCCGGTGCCAGGCCCAAGCCTGACCGACAGTTGAACCATATCGTTAAGGCGTGTAATACAGCTCGAGTCTTGTACTGCCGCCAATGAGTACATATCCACAGGGCAAAAGTTTATGGAGAGTCGAGGCTGTCCTGTTTAACCCCCTCACACTGCATGCAGCAGGCCCAGCTGCCATTCAGAGCTTGCCCGTCTGAGGTCAGAAAGGAGAGCCTGCGCGTGTCCCTTCGTCACACCGCGCTTTTCGGGACTGGGGAGAGGGAAGAAACGCCGTGCGCAGAGGGTCGGGGCGCAGTGATGGTTCCCTCCTCCCCGGCCAAAAACGGGACGCTGCAGTGCTGCATGCAGGGCGGCGCCCTGCGTGCAGCATGGCGTTGCTGAAGGAAACGGGCTGACACAGCAGGAAGCCTGCGTGTCCCCAGGAGGGTGTGCTGGTGGCAGAGGGGGTCGGGCACCGACGGCGGAGCGTTCCCATCCAGCCGCCGGGACTCGGGATGGTGTCCTTGGCCTCCCCGCTGCCCAGCCTCGTCGAAGCCCGTGAATAGCCTCTCCTTCTGGCCGCCCATGGCCAAGCCTAAATGCTGGAATGGGGCAGTGGCGGGGTGTCCCATGGAACGGCCTGTTAGCCCTGTGTGCTGCCTGGCAGAGGCAGGCACCCCGCGGGGCCTCGGCTCCCCCACCGGCGGGGGCGTGGGGAGATGGGCACACGATCGCAGCGAGGCCAGGGGACATCTGGGGTCTCGCAGTCATACTGCGCTGACTAAATGGACAAACAAGATTTTGGTGCAGGGTAGTCAGAGAGAACGGGCTGCCTGCGTTCAGAGGACCCTAGGGGAGGAATGGGTTATGGGGTGGTGTAGTCCTATCGTGTCATCAGCCAGGTGCATACTTTGGCCAAACTGGGGACTTGCCTGTCCTTCATCCATGCCCGAGCACGATGTGGATTTCTGTCACTTCCGCTCCAGCTTGTGTGCAGCACACACGACCTCAGGCAGCTCCCTGTGCTCTGAATGATGATGCTCCAAATACTGAGGGCTTACACGAGCCACTCACTGTGCTAAGCATCTCACTCGTGTGACTATTCACCCTCACGACAGCCCAGTCAGGTGGGTGCTATGTTTTCTTTCCCCATTTTTACAGATGGGAAAATTGAGGCACAGAGATGTCACGCAACTTGTCTAAGATCTCAAAGGCAGTGAGAGAAGGAACCAGCATCTGAACGCTGGCAATCTGAGCGCAGAGCACACAACTCCTAACTACTACGTTCCTTCCGGGGCATCTCTTGGTCTCTCCCAGCAGAAGATGCCGTGATTTAAATCCGAGGTATCTTACAGGTCTCAGATCACTTCCTTTTGATTGTTGGATGTGGAGGGTAGGAATTAGATATCTGCCTGTGACCCAGAAGATTTGGGAAAAGATCCTGATGCAGTTAGGAGAGAAGGTCTACAAACTTTGGACCTCGCAGCGTGAAGGGTGCTTAGCATTTGCTCTCACCCCGGACCAACTTGACCTAGAACTAGGTCGCCGAGCTCTGTGTCCAGGAGCTGTGCTGTCCCTAGTCCTTTCTTCGGCGCGCCATCACCCCCATCCCCCGGCCCCTTCCCAAATGATGAACCACAGTAGCCTTCCAAGTTCAGAACTTGTGTTTCACAACACAGTAGACACATGTCCTGGTTCCAAGTTGTCTTTGCTCTGCCATCCAGCCAGGGCCGTCTTTCACCAGCTGGTCACCTGGGAACTCTGGCAGGTACACAGTACAGGCAGCCTTGGAAGGAAAATGTCCAAGTAGCATGTGCTCACCTTCTTTTGGTGGCCAAGAATAACTTCTGTTTATTTTGTGCTGTGGGGCCTAAGAAAAGGCTTCTGGACGTCGAAGAGATTGGAGGGCTGGCCAGCTCTGGGATTGTCAGATTCTATATTTCGTTATGCTTCCATGGTCAAGGTGCTTGAAAAGCCTGGAAGTAGGCTCTGGTGGTGAATCCCTGGATGGAGCTAACTATGGTCTGGGCTCCAGACCTTGGTACTCCTGTCTTTTAATGGGGCACCTATTTGGGGCTCTCCTGGTCACGTGGATGAGCTCATTTTGCATCAGGTAGCTGTACTGTGGCTAGTCATGGGGTGTCGGGAGAGAAATGCTGAGAGAGCAGCGAGCAGTTGACTTGGAAGGCTGCTGCTCTTTTAAATTGTTTTCGTCAGTTTCACGGTGACGGCAGATGCCAGGAGGTAGCCAGGTCATCCACTAACTGGGATTTATAGAAGTTCTTATCTGCAAAAATCTTCAGACGGAAAGGACTCGAAAGTTCCAGCGCTTTCTGTAACATATGGAAGGAAATCTGGTCCGAGCTTCTGGCATCAGTGGTCCTTTAGAGAGGGAGCAATAAAATAAAGAGTGACAGCTGAAGAGCCACCTCTTGTCTTGTGTGACTCACTTTCTGTGGGCATCAGTGGTATCCAAGGCCTGCCTGCTTCTTTGCACCCCGAACTCGGTCTTTGGAAAGTCAGGGGCCTGCCCTCCCTAACTGCCTCTGCCCCCCAGGTCCAGGGAGAGAAACAAACTCTCTGCTGGCAGGAGGGGCTGGAGCAAGGGTTTCACCATTAGCTCCGTAGGACGGGTGCTGTCGCCTCCACCCCGGACAGACTCCCGGATGCACCTGCTTCTCCCAGAGGCAGTAAGGCCCAGGCGGAAGCACTGGCGCCACCCGCTAACCAGGCTTTGCTCTCGCAAGCCCGTGTCCCGGGGCCCGGAGAGGCCAACTGCCAAAAACACACGGTGGGGCGTGAGCAGCAGCTGGCACCAGGTTCGTCAGAAAGGGTCTAGCATCTTTCCTCACTGCCTCCCTGGCTCTCAACAAGTTCAGATACATTTCGAGTCCACATTTTTTTCTAGTCCTATAGAGGCAAGCCCCAGTCTGACGATTTAAATGGATTCAGTCTGGTTGGTTCTTGTTTCCTAGGAGGACAAGTGCTCTGAAGTCTTGGTGTCAGCTCTGACCCAGGGGGTGCATGCCTGATTTTTATAAAGGCGTAGAAATGCACCTGAGATGACCCCCAGTCCTTTCCTTTCATTTTTTGATTTCTCACCACCTGGGCCATTAATTCTGCTTTCAAAGGGGGATGGGGAAAGGGGAACATTTCAAAGCGAAGCTGATTTGGTCTCTGAACCAGCTTGTCTTCTAGGCTGTACTTCACCCTGATGAGAATCAGAAAGGACAGTCTATAAGCCCCTGAAATGCAATTTCCAATGAAACACGAACTTCACTCTAGTGGCTCTGCAGCTGGAGAGCCTTGAAACCGGTTCCAGATGTTCTCCCTCCCTGTGTTAGCAGGAAGGGAATTTCGGGCAAGCTGGGGGGCAGAGTGCTTTTGCTTTTACCCATTCTTAGAGCACCCCTTTTGCAATTCATGTCTCCCTTCACGGGGCTCGTTAGAGAACGTGCTATGAGCACCTGGGTCCATTTTAGCCCTGCCCGGCCCCTCCCACTTGTCAGTCAGGACATGTTACTCCGAGCTGGTCAGTTACTACAAGCAAGAGAAGCCTTCTCTCTCCCTGTCCAGGGTCAAAAAGCACCCTCGGGTTGACAAAGCAACTCCCTGACCCTCGCCACCATCCAGCATAGCGTAGGCCTGGCCTACCAGTCTTGAGAGAAGTGGCATTCAGAGGAACAGTCAGCCCATGGCCCCTTCCTCACAAGAAAGCCATTCCAGACGAGGCCTGGCCGTTCTGACTCATTCTTTCCGAGTCTGCACCCAGCCCGTGCGTGTTTATAGTAGGTGATGATAGGAATTGGTACTCATTCATGCTTTGCTTCTTAAGTGTACTTTAGACACTCTGCTGTTTGTGCCTGACTGCTCCCTGGATCATCTTTTTAAAAATTAGTTCTAGCGTTTGAGTTTAAAGATACATACAAATGTAAACTGTTCTGAGAATTCAAACAATATGTAAGTACGTACAGCGTATAGACACTGTTCCAAAGGCCTTGCAGTAATTATCTCTTTCATTCTTATAGCAAACCAATTAGACAGGTGCTATGATTTCCATTTTAAAAAAAGAAAAAGAACTCAATCCCATTGGCCATTAATACTCACCAAAAGGCTAATAATGGTGACCCTGCTGGGTTATGTATGAATGTATCTGTGTACACACACACACACACGTACACAGATGTGCACGTATGTGATTTTACATGAATAGGAGAAGCCGTATTGATGTCTAACCTTTTTTCACCCAACACTGACTCTAGAAAATCTTTCCATTTCAAATATAAATCATCCTTTTTAACATTTATGTAATATTTAATTACATATATACAATGGTACACTTAGGTAGTTCTTTAGTGATGGATGGTTCCCATTTTTTGCTATCGTAAGCATCTTTTGCACATTTCTTCTCATGTGTACGTAAATCTCTCTTTAGGGTAAATTTCCTAAAATAAAATTGCTAGGTTGAAGGGCATATGCGTTTTTCTATTTTGAGACACGTTGCAAATTGTCCTTTAAGAAGTTGAAACCCTATACTCCCACCCGTGGTGATGGAGGGGGCCCATTTCTCCAGCCTTCTCCCAGCCTGCTGTTCACTCACGCTTCAGTCAAGAATTGCTCAGAGAAGAAAGACTCTTCTGTCTCTGCCAATCTGCGAGAGCGAATGTCGCAGTGTTACTACTTGGATTTCTTTGTTTATTACAAGCGTCGAATCATCTTTTCCTATTTCAGTTGGCCGTGTGGATTTTTTCTTTCGGGAATTATCTTTGCATCGTCTTTGCCCACCCCCATCCTTTTTAAACCCCTTCGGGTCAGAATTTGTCTTCCTTTTCAGCGTATTTGTTGAGCCTACCCTCTCGATAGTTGTCATTTCATCAATGCCTCATCCCTGTTAGTATGTATCTTTTTTTTCCCAAATATTAATGAAATTTAGAGTAGCTGCTCGGCAAATTTCGTTCACGGAAGGTGAGGTCTGCGTCGTGCCTTTGTCGCAGTTCGTAGGTCTTCAGTCACTCGCTTTAGCATTAGCAACGAGGCATCCCTCAGGTAGCTTCTAGGTTGCAGTGTGGTCTCTTAACTGGCTTCTGTCTTGTTATTTGTTTCTCCCCCAGTTCCTGCTGTGAAACTTGGCCGGTTAGCACTGATGCCCGATGCCATACGTTGTCGTAGTCATTCAGACTGCTCTGCCTTAAGCGGGCCCTGCGTGGAGCCTGCCCTTGCCAGGAAGCCCACCCTGCCCTCTAGTGTGTGGTGCCAGGGCCACCTCAGCTCTGTCGTCACCAGTGCATGGTCTTCTACAGTCGTTTCAAGTACATAGGTCTTATCTTCTCAATTGAATTGTAAGCTCCTTGAGGTCATGTGATAGCCTTCCTTGGCGGCCCTCCAGGATCTCCAGAATGCTTGACACAGTGATGGACTCAGTGTACATATTAAAGAGATTTTCATCAACCGTCATGCTGGAGATAACTTTATTGAGTCCAAGAAAATCAGGAAAACCCAAGATCAAGTTAGTCTTTGCCACTTAACCAGTCGAATGGCTTTGGACAAACTTCATCATCTCTCTTGGGCATTGCATTTCCTCCTCCATGAAATAGAATACTAATAAAACACGTTCCTGTAAGAAGGCTGTGAAGATGAGCCTGCCCAGTGCAGACAGCTCAATAAATGCAGCCGTGGAGACATTCTGTGGACCCCGGTGGCCCACCAGTCCCATTTCGGTGTCTTCTCACCTAAGGTCAATGGAAAAATCCAGATGTAAGGGCTGGTTGAGGTGGCGATACACTAAGTTTTTCCAAAGAGTGTCCTTGGAGGCTCCCATGCTCCTCTGCTAAAGACTCTTTGTTGAGTCCGAGTCTGTCGGTGGTTTTTTTTTTTTCCCAACATGGAGCCATCTAATCATTCAGGGAGCTAGCGCAAAGCCACAAGTTTAAAACATGCCAATTTCTCTCTCATGCTCTGCCAATTATTCTTAAACAGGAGTACGAGTGCCCGCCCTCATGTGCACGCACATGCACTTATGTGTGTGTAAGTGTGTGTAAAATGCTTACAAGAAAAAATATGGGATCAGATTCTGCCTGGCATAGCAACTACCATCTCTAGTAGCCTCTATGCAGTTTGCCAATTGGACTTTGATTGGTTTCCTTCTGTTCTATTTTTATTTTGTAGTCATTTTAACATATAGGGAGCCAATTCCTTCAAATAAGATATTGTGTCATTAAAACCTGTTATTTGGTTTAACCGCCACGGGCCCAGTCTCAGCCACACTGGGGACTGGAGGAGGGCTCTGAGCAGTTGCTGTCCCGTGACCCGACCACAGCAGGGACCCACCAGTCTGTGATGCACACGAAGCAGAGCTGTGCGAGCTGGCTTAGGTGTCATCTGCGTGGCGGGCTCGGCACCTCCACCTCACGGTGCCAGCTCCTGCCCCTCCTTGCCCGCCTCTGGTGGCCCTCGGCCCTGTTGTGGCATGTAGCATGAGAGCCTTTCTGGCTCACGTCACCCTAGTGTGCTGATTAGACGGGAATCAGCAAATCTGTTGAGTGCATATTTAATGTGACACAGATGTGGGACATACTGCAGATCTTTCTGCTTTACGAATTTTCAGCTTTTTGCATTTCATCAGTGTTGCTTATTATTTACAGAATGTAACTCGAGACAGCAGAACAGATTGTAATTTTTAAAAAAGGTTCAGGGGTGATGAGGCCGCAGGGGATCTGGGAGGAAAAAAAAATCCAGTAGTGTGGAATGTTGTTTGCTGTCCAGACCAAACAAACCAGTTTGCCAAGGGCGGATGGACTCTGCCGATCAGCCCCATTCATGTTCACACTGGCGGCACTTAATTATAAGGCAGCTTGACCTTCTTATCACCGAGTAAACAATAATCTTTTGTCACCACGTTGAACATCATGGCACTAGGCAGAAACGGACCCCTTGTAGAGGCACCAAAGGGCATCGCCGAGCCGCCGGCTTGTGTTCTGCTTCCTTCCCGTCCAGAGAGAAAAGACACCGCTGAACCTAGTCCCCGCTCGGACACATGAGTGTCCTCCACGCATTGTTCCTGCTCTGGCTTCGTGACCAGTTACTGTAACAACAGCCAGGACAAAGACAGGTCTTGTCTTTTGCCTGAAAAATCCAAGATGCTCTTGAGGGCATTGGAACGAAGGGCCAGAGCCAGTTTGACACAAGTTCAAAGAGAAGGTGCCATCTCTTGCTCATAGAGGGGCAGATTTGATTAGAGGTGGCCTTGGCGTTTCGAGAGAGCATGGCCAGAGGCTAAATTTGAGGACAAACAAAAAAGCACCAGCTGGTCAGAAGATGAGGAGTAGGTAGTTGGTTTCTTTAAGTCGAAAGAGCCTAAAAGTTGGGACGGAAATAATGAAAGCCATACAGTAAAAACCCTTTGAAAGGAGTCCTTGGAATCTGAGCTAGCGCGGAGAACCGGTGACCGCGGCCCGAAGGTTCTGAGCTGCCCCCGTGCTGAGCGTCAGGGCTGGACCGGGCTGTCCGCAGGGAGCCAGGCCTCGCTGCTCTTTCACTTCCTGGGAGAGCGCAGGCGTGCACATTCCCCCAAGGCCACCAGGCCGCTCTCCAGTGCCCCCGGGAGAACATGACCGAGGTCGATAACTTTCTAGTGTCCCTCCGTGAAGGAATGGCCAGCATCCTTATGCCTCAGGGGTCCCTGGGTCCTTACCAACTCCCAGCTCATCTGGGAGGAGTTCCACCCCCTTGGCTTCGGAAGCAGCAGCTGTGGGTCTCCTGCCACCAGTTGTAACGGGCTTGTGGCCGCTGGTCTCGTGTGTGTCTTGCACACCCACTGTGTGCTGGGCACTGTCCTAGGTGCGGGGGTAAAACGGCACGGAGGAAAGACAGAAAGCTCGGAGTCCACGTAGCTTCCATCCAGCTCTCTGCACACTGTCCAGGTCATGGTTAGGTCAGACACACACCCCTGCCTGGGAAAGACTGGGGGCTGGGAAGGTGTCATCAGCTGGCTCTGGGACCCTCCTGGAGTCTCAGTTTCTCCCCCTACCTCCTGATGTCCAACCTCAGGGCCCGAAGCCAGTCCTGTTTACTCCTGTGAGTGTGACAGCTGTGCCGAAATTGTCATCCTCATGACAGTTGTTAATTTTTAGTCCTTGCCCGTTTTTGAAGTGTTTTTTTTTTTCCAACTCACCCTCCACTGTACTCTATTTGATAGTAAAAGGTTGTATAAAACATCCGGCCTGAGTGATGGGTAGTCTTGAAATAGCAAATAAATGAATCACAGAGCAGGCGCCATACCTGCTCTGCTTTGGTCCTGAAGGAGGGCCCTTCACACAACTGAGGTGCCCCGGGGCGGGGGGTCACGAAGGACACGGCCGGCCCCTCTTCAGCCAGGGCAGCTCCATTTTCAGGGGCCGGATGGATTCAGGCTGTTTGACAAACTCCATGTAGAGGACGTGCTCCACCACTGGAAACCTCTGTTACGGTGAACTTTATTAATGGCAGTATTCTAAAATTATTATTCCAGTTCTAAGAATTCAACATTTGGTATAATTCCTTGAACTGCTGGGTTGTTTAGCTTTAGCTCTTAAAAAATTCTTTTTCTTTAAGCGAAGAAGGTGTGGATGGGACAGGCCAAGTGAATTAACACGTAGGCCCTGGTCCTTTAGAAAACAGCTCAGTATCTGAACATTTGATGAGTCACTCCTACATATTCACTAAGTCAGGTCTCCCATAGTGACTAAAATTTTACATCTACATTTCAAAAGTTTTGCATTTCGGTATCTTAATTTGACTTGCCGCCCATTAATTCTGAGTAAGGGCAGGAGGGAGACCACTTTTGTTAACTGTCATGTGCCAGGCACTGTGCTGTGCCCATCTCAACATTTTCTGCAAACAAGTACGCGCTCACCTAAGGCGGAGGGCGACCGCGTAGCTTCTTCACGATCCCTCAGCCAGTAAGGAGCTGGGCTGGGATTCCGGCCTCTGCTGGTCTTCTTCCAAAGCCTTGTGTCCTCTGTACCACCACGCTCCTGTATGTCATCTGTCTCTTAAAAGAGATCAGGTCTGGGGAGAAGAGAGAGAATATAAAGACTTCTTTAAATTACGTAATTTGCTAGCAGTCAGTCTGAAAATATCCGGCTTATTTAGTTTAGTCCGCTTATTATCATTAGGATTTGTACTTAATAGCCACAAAATGAAGTTACCAGGAATTGCATATTTTGGCCCATGTGAAATATCTTGGGATTGGCATGAGAAGTGACAGTTTAGCAGGGAATTTGGCGATGGCTTGAGGGACACCTGTAATAAGCCAGAGTGTTGTACTTAGAACACAGATGAAGCCTGCATTTACAAAATGCCTCATTTTTGTGATGACGTTGAAAGTTGCAAGCCACTTTATAAGTTGTCTACTTTTTTTTTTTTTTTTTAAAGCAGAGCAACCCCAGAATGCGTGTTAGGCATTGTGGAACTCCAGCCCCGTGGGGCCGCAGTCTCACGGTGACAGTGAACACTTGGTGGGAATTCGTTATGAAGCCAGTCTGCTTCGCCCCTCCCCCAGCCTCAGGAACAGGTAGTCTCACCCCGAGGCAGTTAGTTGACAGGGAAAAAACTACCTCTGGAATGGTTTTGTTCTTAGAGTTTAAATCCCAGCAGGCAGATCTGTTGGCATTAGTCCTACCAGCTGTCACGGTTGCAATGTCATGGGGTCCCCAAAACATGTGTTAGGTTGTAGGAAGCCTTGACCCCTATAAACAAGTCAGGTGTGAATCCCACTGATGGGAGAAAACCCAGCCCAGGAAATGTGGTCCCCCACTGCAGGATGTCAAATTACCAAAAACTTAACAGCAACAGTAATAGAATTTCTAACGATTACGTGAATCAACATCTTTACCACATTTACAATCGCAGCAATACAATGTGGGGTTTTATGTGTTGTTACACAGATGCCTTCAGAACTCCGGGGAGAGGTAAGTAGAATGTTGTTAACAAGAGGGAAAGGAGACTATTTCAGTTTGAAGCCGTTTCCCCAGTAAGAAAACGAAGTGAGAAAGGTTGGACGTTGGACCCTGGCCCGCCTTGGGCTTCAGCCGCCCGAGCGAGGTTGGGGCCCCCCTTGTTTATCCGTGGCCCCCTCCACGGGCGCTGCATCATCACCATCATCATAGGGAGCATTTTCCTGAGTGTTTGTTATGTACCAGGTGCTGTGGTAACCGCTATACCCGTATCGACTGACTGACGGCTCACAACATCCCCGTTATCATCATCCCCATTCTGTAGATGAGGAAACTGATGCTCCAAGAGTTCACACAACTTGCCGTAGGTGGAAGTTTGTAAATGGTGGGACTGGGATTTAGCCCCAGGCAGCCAGGCCCCAGAGCCCGTCCTGTCAGCCGTTGCTGCTCGTTTCTGTTGATCTCCCGTTAGACTCCGATACGCTCCCAGGAAACGTGATTCACTCCTGAAGGCCTAGCGCTGGCCTGTGCATGTGATAGTCGGGGAATGCTCATGAAACGGTGCGTAGCGGGGCAGAGGCAGCACGAGCCGTCCCCAGGCTCTGAGCGGACTCGTTTTCCTGGCTGCCTCAGTCTGGATCCTCAGCTACGTGTCCCATCTAGGGCTCCTTTCTGCCCAGCTTATTTTTGTCATGTGTCTAGAGTCCAAATTGTCATAATTGGTATCTGGTACAGTTTTCTTGGTTCAGAGTTTAATGCGGTCGAAGCTCAATAGTTATTAATAAACCTGTAGATTGAACGCTATCTTTGGGTAGGTTCTAGAAAGTGGATGTGTCTGGCATGGAACTATGAGGAAGAATTTCTGATGTAAACGAAGCCAAGCTCTGGAGCTTTCCCTCTTCTCGCAGAGCCCTCTCTGATTTCAGTTTCCGTTGAAATAAGTGGAATCTGTGCAGAAGGATAGCTTTCCTGCTGAGCTTTCGGGAGTGGACGCAGTGGGGAGAAGGGCGCTGTAGGTCAGAGGTCAGGCACAGCGCATGGCACGGCCGGCATCTCGAACTTCCACAAACTATTTCAGCGGCTGTCGGAGGAAGTTTTAGCCGATTCCTACACTGCAGTGCAGAGTGCTGTTTAGACAGAGGGTTGAGTTCCTTTTAGGGCACTGCCGAATGTTTGAACCATTCAGCCAAGAATCTTGGTATCTTGTAGCTGTTATCTATTAACAGTATTTGAAGAGATGGTCTGGGTCGACCTTCTGTTCTCAGCCTACTTGTTTGTGCCCAGTCGAGCACAGTATATATCAGTAAGATATTTAATTAAAACAAAAGTCTCGGACACACACATAAAGTAGATGCAAGCACAATCCATCACTTGTTGGGGTCAGTACACACCGCCCCCGAGGAAGAGGGCAGACAGCAGTCAAGTAAACATTCTGTGAGACTAGGAAGTCCCACGTTTGACACACACACTTTCTCCTCGTTCACTGATTGTTTTTGAACCTCACTTGGTTGACAGACATTGGCCGTGACAGATTTCTCAACCGACTGATAACTTAAGCCACACAGGGGTACGTGTCTGTGTGTACAACATCTGTCTTCAACTAATAGAACTATGACATAGTTACTCATCATAGAAGCGAAGAACAAATACTGGCTGGCCAACTGTAGACCCTCAGGCTGAAAGGCAAGATCGACCGAGTGGAACTGGTTAGATCTTCCTGTGTCACCTTGTTTGGATTTATTGTTGCTTAAAGAAAATGACATGGATTGTTTTCATTACTCAGACCGGTTTGGGGCCTCCGGTACGTGTCAGATAGCACTGGCCAGATGCAGGCTTCTTCTGTATTGATCTCCCTCGCTGGGTGTATCTGCAGTGTATCAGCCACTGTATCAGCAGCCCCGTCCCTCGGGGGCGAGTGGTCCAGGCCGTGCAGCCGACTCCCTGACATGCTCCTGGAGTTCAAAGCTCACGTTGGCTTGGTGCTGACATTCTGGATTAGCTGGTTGACTGGAAGGCCTGCTTCTTTCTGTACACTGTGAAATTTATAAACCGCAGCAGCCGAAGCCTCAAAATGGCCGACCAACCCCCAGCTGGCAGCAATTAAATGCACACCACAGACCTCTGGCTGAACAAAGGTCTGTGGAGGCAGAGTTGCTGCGTGTGCACGAAATAGACTCACGTCGTAAACTACCTTTTATGTCGAGTGTTAGTAAGAGACGCCGTCAGCTAATGAGAGGTGAGTGGGTGGGGTTTTGCCACCCCTGGTTTAACGATCTGTTATCCCCAGGATGTAGTGCCAGACCCAGCCCTAGACGCAGCCGGTCTCGGCATCAAGGTGATCATGAGAAGAGGAGCGAGTGGACCAGGGGAGGCCAGGAGGCGGCCCCGACGGTCCGTCCGTGGGGGCCTGAGGAGCTCGGAAGGCAGCCTTTCTGCTCTGGCGCCCGTGGCAGGCGTTCTCATCCTTGGACGCCATCACGCTTTAGGTTGGAAGGAGAGGGTGGGGAGAGAGGACGCCCAGACGCCGCTCTGTGCGCATCCAGGCAGCAAACACGTAAGAGTCCGGGCCAGTGCCGTCTAGTACAAAACTTACGTTTTCTTTAATTTACATTCTAAAAATTCAGTTCCTTAGTCACACTGGCCACATTTCAGGGGCTCATTAGCCACACGTGGCCAGCAGCTGTATATCGGACAGAGCGGTTCTAGACAGTACCAGGTGTTGGAAAGATACAGATCACTAGCCGTCTTAAGCGCCGTGTCGGTGGGAGTGTAAATTGGTTTAGCCACTTTGAGAAGAATTTGAATTGTCTTGTTGGGTGAACATTCACGCCCCGTACCCCTCCTAGACACACACCCGAAGGAGCACATGCCCCTGTTCGGCAGGAGACGTGGACAGGAGCGTTCACAGCAGCATCGTTTGTAGTAGCAAAACCTGGCAATAGCCCACGTGCCATCAGCAGGGAGAAGGGTGAAGGACGGTGTAGTCACGCGACGGAATACTAGCGAGCGGGCACAGAAAGTGACTGACAGCTGCACACAAAAGAACGCTGAATCTTTGCGATTTGGCTTCAAGGAGGAAGAAGTCAGCCCCACGACAGAAAAAGGCAGTGACGTCCTTTTTCGAAAGCCCAAAACAACTAAAATCTAAGACTGTGCCAGTGTACACTTGGAAATGTGATAAGACCACACGAAGAGGAAAAGCGAGGGAGTGGGGACTATCGAGAGAAGCAGCTCTGTCGGGTGAGGGGGAACGGGGTGAGGCGAGGGGCCGGCAGATGGCCACGCAGAGAGACTCAGGTGCTGGTCAGTCAGTGGTGGAGCTTTCGGGCTACGGTGGTGGTTTCACAGGTATTTACTACATCATTTAAAATACAGAAGAGGCCAATGATGCTAGTGTGCCTTGAACTAAGGATAATGACGAGTCCAGTTTAAAAAAAAAAAAAAAATAGAGTCCTTTCCTTCCCGGTGGTGATAGGCTCCTAGGCACACACACAAAAGTGTCATGAGGACAGCCACTTAAAGGTGGACCCGCCGCATTACAGAATCGCGGAGTGTGAACACACTAGGGTTTATGTCACATACCGTCATGCTGTTTTCAGAGGGTTACGTGACTTGGTCACCAATTTTGTAATAGACAGCACTGGTCTAGACACTTACATTTTTGATGAAAACAATTCCATCACACAGCGACCTGCCCTGAACAATGTCCCATTAAACTTTTCGCTGGCTTACGAGGTCTGAAAACACTAGCTTGTTGTTCCTGTTTATAAGCTTGTTCACACACCGAGACCTTAAGCTTCGCCTCCCCCCAGCCTCCCAACTTGGGCCTCAGAAGTTAAAACTTCGGTTGAGTGTCGGAGGAGAAAGAATCGTTTTCCAGGTATCAGCGGTGATAAGGTAATAGGGGATCGTGGGGAGGATCCCTTTAATCCAACTTTCCGCTTCTAACGAGAGTATCTCCGAATCCCCGCCTCCTAGAAGTCGTCCCGGTATTTATACAACTATGAAGAGAAGACTGGCTCCCGTACGGCACAGTTACTCTCTCCCTCTCTCTTCCACGTGCATGTGAAAAATGAGGCTCGCGTGCCGCTGCGAGCTCCCCAGCAGCAGGACCTGAGCGCCGTTTCCAGCCCTCCCTTGGCGTTTGGTTGTTCACAAAGTGAGGACCTGGGACATGGGAAGATAGTGCGCAGCCCGTTGGGACGACAGATAAGAAAAGCAGCTTAACAGATAGGCGGCGTACACCCACAGGGAGCTGCTCTGCTTTGGTGTTCTCTGTGGTGGGGTAGGTTTGTAGTTTGCAAGCGAGGAGATAACGAGTTTGGGAAGTAGGGGTGGGGTCGGGTCACTGAAATTTGGAGGAGGCCCTGAGGGGAGGCCACCGAGTCAAGAAATAGCCGAACGCACCAGAAAGCCATTTGACAGTGTGGTGACACAGAGCGCACTTCCTTACAGGCCCAGCTGCCCCGTAGTCGCTACAGACGTGACCGCCAGGGGCTCAGGTGCAGAAGCAAGCGCCTTGCCGTGACGTCCCTGGCTCTGTGGAGCCCTGCAGAGAAGTGTGGGACTCTCGGGAGGCTTTCTCCTCCTCGGTTTCATGATTTTCCCACTGCGGGTACTGACGAAAAGATGATTTCTTCTAAAGAAAATGCGCGTGTGTCAGCCGGGACACAATGTCACGTCTTTGCTGTCATGCCCCTTCCTGAGCTTTGACCGGTGGACTGGGCAGACACACCCCTTGACCTTTCTGTCGGGAAGTGGGAATCTAGTTAGCGCCCATTTGCCTTGACTTCGTTGACCTTCAAAGCCCAGAATCTCTAGTCTTCCAGCTCTCTGCCAAAGTTTGCATGTCACCTTCCCGTTTTTGGCTCAGTAGTCAAAATGGCCCTCATACCGGTCCCCCACCCACAAACGCATTCATTCATTTATTCGACTAATACGTATGGCCTCTCCCTCTGCCACAAGCTGGGCACTGTTCTAGTTCCCAGAATAACAGTGAACGGAGCAAAATTCCTCTTCTCGTGGTGCTTACATTCCAGATGGGGAGCCAGGCAGGAAACAAATATTTTATCTAAGTGAGACGCGAAGCAAATGTGTTTTGAGCACATGACTGACGTGATCAAACTTGTATTTTGAAAAGGTCATTCTCGTTGCCGTGAGGAGAATGGACAAGGATGGAAATGGAAGAAGTTCTAAGGCTGTTAGAATGAGCCGTGGCAAACCCAGAGGTCATTGTTGGTTATGATAGGAATCGTCGAGTGAGGGACACCTGTGGGAGTCGAACCTGCAGACTTCCCGGCAGGTGGGGGCCGACGTGGGGGGAGGGGTCAGGCCGAGGCCTATAGTGAAGCGTGATGAGCAGTGGGCCCCGCCTCACCCCTTTTGGGGGTGTTGGTTTTTGGGTTCCCACCACAGCAGCCCGAACCTCGTCCAGGAGCCTCATGGGGGACAGAACGGCAGCACTGCCTTGGGGAGAAGACGCTTCACTGTTCTAGGCAGTGTTTGGAGTGACAGGGAGATGAGCACAGAGCTCTGCTCCCTAGAAAGCCCCCCACTCCTTCCCTTCGGTTCCCTTTACTCGCAGTGCTTGGCGGGCACCCTTAAAACAGCAGCTGATGAGTTATCGGCAGCTCCCTACCTGTCCCCCCTACTCTCAGCCAACAGCTGGGATCCAAACAATAGGTCTAAATCTCGAAGAAGGAATTGACACTATGCCTAGTGGGAGTACGTGCGTATATGATGTAAATAAATTTTTTTTTTTTACCCATTCCCTTAGTGCAGATTGTTGCAGCTTCTTTAGAGTCCCTTTACATCCCCCTTGAAGAGCACAAAATTAAGTAGTACTCGGGGTATTCTTATTATCAAACTTTTAAAAATTCATCACTGGATTTCTGGCTTTCCGGCACATACAAACATCACCCAGGCAGAGGACTGCAGACCTCACGGCCCGGTGAGCTGGGTGTTGGCCCCGGGCCCAGGAGGGGTTTGCAGTTATCTCGGTGTGGCAGCCAACCCACCGTGTGTCCTGTGGTAGGTTTCTGGCCATTTCTGTCCATACTGCTGCCTCGATTGGCCCCCGGGGCACTTTTTGCCCTTGCAAATACGTCTCTGCGCTGCTGTTACGGTCTTGAAGTGTGAACTCGGTGTGTAAGCCTATCCCTCTCTCTGAGATGTGTCTAGAGAGGGGTGTTTTGCTTCAGTGGAATCCAGGAACAAATAATGAAAAGTACAGCGAGTACAAGGCCGAGGACAGAACGGGCACACTCTTATCAATCATCTGAAGTATGCGCAGCCTTTCCAAGACAAATACGGACTCCTGTTTCTAGGAAAACACCAAAAAGTACTTATCAGTGATCCTGTATGTGCTTTGTGGAAAAAGACGGCATCAGCCTACCCTGAAAGCCATGGCAAAGCAGATTCCTCTGGGCGCCGACAGCTGCGGGACCCAGGCTGTGACCTGGGACCAGTCGGTGGAGGCTCTCTCCTGCCTCACGTGATCACGTGTCCCTCGCCCTGTGCCCAGGCAGCCGAGCCCCTCTTAGAAGAAACCCAGAAGGCAGGGGTGTGCTCGCTAAAGGTCCCTTCCTCTCCCCTGACCTACTGCAGGCTCAGAGAGGCCTCGCCTGAAGAGAGTCCTAGAAAAATGCAGTGTGACCAAATCGAAGTCCAAAGTTAATGACAGGAACAGGAGCAGCCACCACCGGCAGATGGCCCACTCTCTGTCAAGCGCAGGCTTGACGGGTGTTATATTATTCGCTCTTCACAGCAGTCCTGTGAGGCAGGTGTCGGTGTCCCGTTTTACAGAGAAAATTGGAACCGAGAGTGAAAGCCGACTGACCCGTCCGCGATCACGTGGCTAGGAAATGGCAAAGACGAGGCTCCGCTTCACAACCGCAGTCTTTGTCCCCAGTCTTACTGCACAGTCATGGGCGGCACTGCGGCTCCAGGTGGCCACTGGGTTCAGAGTGTGTGCCGTGGTGGGCTGTCACCCTGGAATAGGAGGGGCATCGCTTTTACCTGATGCCTAACTCTGCCCTTTGTCCCCTCCCCATCCAGGACGCAGGCGCAGCGGGCACGGAAGCCGCGTGTCTGCACGGGCCCCCAGGGGCTGCTTCCCCGCTACTCGGAGAGCCAGGCGGACGGGCAGGAGCAGCTCTTCAAACTGACGGACAACGCCCAGGACGAGTCGTAAGTGGCACCGTGGGGAGTTGGTCCCCGTGATCACCGGGCTGTCCCTTCTGTCTGAATCTGAGAAGTTTCTATGTGACTCTTTGGCCTTGGAACCCGTTAGCGACCCCTCGGCCCAGATGTTTCCTGGGCTTAGAGAGAACTATTCGGAAATGGCCTTTTACTTAAAGTGGTGGTTCCCGAACTGAGTTCCAGGCGGAACCTGGATGTTTGTTTCTAGCAAGTAGCGGTCTCTACGTAGTTCACAGAGAGATGGCAATGGATAAATGGTCTCCCCTTTAAAATTTTCTTAAATTTGGTGTTCCGTTGTTTGATGCAGAAAGCTCGTGAAAGAAAACAGGAAAGTTACAACTAGTAGGTGAAAATCTGGGGAATGCAGGTTTCTTAAGACTGTTTTGTTACTCTTTGAATGCAGATGTTTATGTACCTGGGACCTTGTAGTATTTTCAGTTAGTGAAATTATTCCAGGTTGTTGGGCTCGAATTCAGTATGTCACTTTTTTAGGATATTCCGCAGAGACCCTTTTAGTGTAAAAAGCTATATAACCCAAATGGGTGTTAGGACCACCGGCCCAGAGAAAGCAGTTAGTTATCAGAGAAAGCCTGATGAGTAGGAAAACGCTAGTTTAATTTCTTTTAGTGCTCATTTATCGCCTTCCGGGTGAAGCAAGCTGGACAGGGTCCTGAGGGCTGTGAGTGTGTTTCGTCGGTGGGGGCGTCTGGAGTAGCGGTTAATGCTGCGGGTAGCCTCCAGTGTCATCAGCAGAGACAGTGTTAAGCTGTTGCAGTATTTGAATGGGGACATCCACCATCGAATCCAGGATTCATTTGTTGTGTGCTGGATCGGATGGCATCTTCCCACAGGTGTTTCATATAATCAGCCCCTCTGTAGTATTACCGGAAGGGCCCTTGATGACAGAGGCGCGTTACATTATCTTTGTCACAAAATACTGTGGACTGAGCGGTTTAAGCAACAAAATTTATTTTCTCATAGTCTCGGAGGTTGGGAAGTCCAAGATCACGGTGCTAGCCAGTTCAGTTCCTGGCAAAGGCTCTCGTCCTAGCTCGCAGATGGCCACCTCTCCTTGTGTCCTCACGTGGCAGAGAGAGTGAGCTCTCCGGTGTCTCTCGTAAGGACACTAATCCTGTAGGATCAGGCTTCACCTATGCTGCCTCATTTGACCTTCATTTCTTCCTTACTCCGGACAGTCACACTGGGGTGAGGGCTTCGACCTAGGAATCGGGGAGGGGGGCACAACTCAGCCCAAAGCGCGCATCGTCAGCTTGTTCTGCCCTGTCAGTCTGGCCTCAGCCCGGTGCGCTTCCAGGGTCCAGGTCCCCAGGTGGTTTCACCCCAGGGAGGACCGCGTGCTCCTGCCTCCGTTGGGTGAGGGTTTGGTGCCATCGCCGCTCTTTGTACCACTTAGTTGCTGGAACGTTAGGCGTTTGGATCAGGAGCCCCGTAGTCAGCCTCAGGTCCGGCAGGGCATGGTGCACGGTCAGCTAGGATGGCAGCCCCGTGAGCGCTGGGACTTCTGTTCCGTTCACAGAAGAACCCTCAGCACCTAGAACGGTGCCTGGCACGTAACGAGTGCCCAGTAAATATTTGTGTCTTGAACGATGGCCGGATAGCTGCAGCTTGGCATTAGTACCTGTTCTCTGTTCCATCTTCGGGGGGTTTTGTGGTCAGAGGTTGAGATTCTGAATTTGTGTATGTGTGCTTTTAATTTCCATCACTGGTCCTTAGGAAATTCATTTTTAGTAGAATGACTTGCATCAAAAACACAGGGTTGCTCCCAGTGACGTGCACACACTGAAAACAGCCATGGAAAGCTGAAAACTGGAATCGAAATGAACTCAGTAAAATGGATTTCATGAAACTCTTGAAATTCATGTGAACTATGAAAAGACATTGGCATGAATGAATTTTGACTCTGAAGATGAAAACCATGTGTCTCCATCGGTTGTAGGTTAAATCTTTCCAGTGAGTATGGAAGGAGGCACGTGACCATGGCCTTCCTCAGTGTACAGGAAGTCATCACGGAACCAGCAAACGTTTCTCTGATGTCTCCTTGGTTGTCAGGCTGGGTCCTCACAGTGACCGTTAGAATCATCACTTTGCAAGAAAGGAGTTTTCAGGAAAAGCACACGAGTGCCAAATTATACCTCTGACTTTTATCCTAGAACTGTAATTAAAAACATGTTTACAGACCTAATTATTTGCATATTTTCCTTCAGAGTTAACCCCTTAAAAGGGTCTTTAATACTTTGCTCTACTGTTCTAACTAAATGTTTCCACATTTTTTTCCAGTTAGACTCACTGTTTCACTTCTGGAAAATACTGTGTAATTACTTCCTGATGTGCTGAATACCCCACAAAGTCCCCAGAGCCACGGTCACTTCAACTTTGTTCTCCCAGATTAAGTTTCAACTAATTTTTTTTCATTTTATTTAATTAATTAATATTAAAAAGATAGTCACTGACATATGATTTAAGTTCTGGCCAGCCAAAGAGGCTTTAATTTCAAATGAATCAAATATTCCTCCGGTATGTTGCAAAATTACCATGGCTTCCCATTTTTCTCAATTTTGGTTTTTAAATAGGATCCTGCCTTAAGCTGATGTTAAAGTCAAATTTGTCCTATCTCATTAAATTAAGTTTTCTTTATAACTAGTGTCTATCTGTAGCCAGGAACCTCATTTTCATTAAGAAAGAAAAAAAGAAAGAAAAAAAAGGAAAAAAAGTACTTATTTTATTTCTAATCTTTCATCACAAAGTCGCATACTGGTATTATAAGCATTAAGGTGGCTGTTACCATTTTTACAAAGATGCCCGTGAGTAACCTACGTGACTTAAGGAGCTCCTTCTAGCATACTGTTTTCTGGAGTTTGACAATTGGATTGTCTTTTCAAAATGTCGTTTTAGAAAATAGCATGAGATTTTTTTTTTTTTAACACAGAAAAATATTAAAAAGAAAATAAAAATAACCTTCAAACTCACCAGCCAGACAAGTCCTTTTGATGACATAAACTCATGTACCTAGGTAGCAAATTAAAAGAGTACAGAAATAGAATCGAGAGTAAAATTCTCCTTTCTTGCCCCTTTGTAAACAGTGTTTCTTGTATTTTGTGTCTTGTCTATCCTTCTTGAGAAGTTGCAAGAGAGAGAGAGAGAGAAATCAGAAATATTTTTTTGAGCACAGGTCGTGGTGTTGATTCTGATAGCATATGATTATAAATATAAACCTTATAGTAATATGTACAGCCTCACAGCAAAAGCAAAAAGACAGGTCCTTTTGAGGAATGACATAGAATTCATAAGCTTCCTTTTCTAAACCAGGAAATAATCTATCAATAACCATTGACACTTAGGGAATTGGACATCCTTCGGTATACACTAAATTGAAACTATCACTAGCTATCCTGATCAAGGTTAATGGCTCGCTGAATCTTTAATAAATAAGTTAAATCAAGAGTTCTGAGAGAATTCTTTAACTTTACTACGGGGTAAAATATATCCACCATCCAAAGGCGCATGTGCTCTTGCAGATTTCCTTGGACCTCACAGTGTAATTTCGTCATCATTTTCCAAGACTACCTAACACGTATATGTATCGAATCCTGCCGTGTGCCAGGACTAGTGAGAGATCTGATCTTTCCTCGATAGGTTCACAGTCTAGCAGGGGAAACAGACAGTATTACCAATCATCTATAACACACGATGATGGCTTTTAAAATAGAAGTGCGAGCCGTGTGGTGTGGGGCCCCAAGCGAAAGGGATTGATTTATGCCTGGAAAGCTGGGCGAGGCTGTGGACAGCTGACCTGGTCCCGCAGGATGAGGAGAAATGTGCCAAGGAGGGAAGAAAGTCACGTCTGCAGAGAAGCGCTGGGCAAGTGGAGGCAGCAGAGTTGACGGCATTTCTGCAGAACTCGACTGAGCCATGTGTGGTGGCAGCACATGGGTGGGAAGACAGGGACAGAGGCTGGAAAGGCGGGTCGCAAGGCTGCATTCTGAGAGCGATGGATGGGGAGATTTTGAAGAGGGTCCTGCTCAAAAAGACATGTTAAAAATTGTAGACAACGACAGAGAGCTGGATCCGGGTTGGAGAGACTGGAGGCAGGAAACCGGTTAGGAGGCCCCGGGAGCAATGCAGGTAGAAGCGGAGAGGCCCGGGCACGGTGGGAGACGGTGGCGGGGGAGAGGGGAGGGGGCACAGAGCTGAGAGGTGTTAGGAGGTGGCATAAGTAAGAGTGGAGAAAAAGGAAGGACTCAGACTGAAAAGGGTGGTTGGAATGAGTACTTGGCAGGTTTCTCTCTCCCTGTGGCGCAGTCGGTCCTGAACCTGTTTTCCACGTGTCCTGTCAGAGGGACACGTTCCTCCAGCCCACCGAAGCGAGGATTTGTGGCGGACTCTCTCTCCTCTGCTATCTGGATAATTTGACATTGGTTCACGGCAGAAGAGTAGCAGTAGCTACCACTTCTCTTGAGTGTCGGGCGTGTACATCAGCTCTGATTGTCACCGTGGCCCTGCAGAGTAGATACGGTTCTTGTTTTATAGGTAACGGCAGGGAGGCCCAGCGCGAAGCCATCTGGCTAGTGACAGGCAGAGCCAGCCGGCATCTAGGGCTCGCTGGTTCCAGGGGCACGTTGGCCAAGTGCTTGGAGAAGACATTACCCGCCACCGAGTGGGCGGTCCGATGCCGCTGTCGACAGTGCCCTTGCTGTTGCTGAGAATGCCCGTGTGGGGGATGGGGTTCGGGGTATTGTCAGTGACAGGGGACCTCGCCAGACGTACCACCATTATGTCTGTCCTCTCAGAAAGTGGGGTAAGCCCCACCTTCCTTTCTCTCTGAAGAAACTGACGTTGATCCCAAGGTTGGAGTGCCCTCTTTCTCTCTTTAAAGGAGAGTTAAAAGTAAAACTTTTAACCAAAGTCTAAAAATCCTGGTTTTATATAGGATCGATTGTAGCGACCGCAACAACCTAAAATGCGTCGGCAGAAAGAACCTTCGGAGGTTCTCTAGTTCACGCATTTGAAGCTTATCCAGAGCTTTGTGTTTCTGGCCACGTGATTTTACTCTCTCCCAGTTACTAGCAGGTCAAGGAATGGGAGGATGTGCGCAGAATCAACACGAGACCTGCGGGCTTTCTTCCCCGTGTCAGCCCGCGAGGTTTTCCAGTAGACCCTCCTTCGCGGGCCGCCCCGCAGGAAGCATTGCTTACACTGGGAACAGCGAGTGGGAAGCCCAGCCAGCGTCTGCACTCAACTCACGTGCAGCAAGAGCCGCTGCTACTCAGTTGGCGGGACCCTGAGCATCCCATGCGAAGCCAGCAGAAGCCTGTGGGGAGCAGGCCACCTGCGGGGGAATGGCCAGGAAGGAGGGGGTGCTGCGGCTTCGAAGGAGAAGGGAGCGGGGGAAGGGGCAGACTGGCAGGCCAGACGGTGGGGGGCACTGCCGTGGCCGGGCTTCTCTTGCGCCCTGAGTTTTGGCTCCTCTCTCACAGTGACGAGTGTGGTTCAGTGTCTATCATGGGAGGAAGCCCCTCATCTGGAGCTCGGTTTTAG
>NW_024350927.1:4078575-4134085 GCF_902729225.1 Pteropus medius | reverse complement strand
CACACACTCTCACACTCTCACACTCACACTCAGCCTGGTCTTTGGTTGTGCGGGTGCTGAGGAAGCGTCAGCAGGAAAACGGACACAGCTATTTGTGAGGTTGGTCTTCAGGTTCTTGCTCAGAGTGCGGGGGACCTGGTGCTCCAGCCGCCTGCCGTGGCCTCACGATCTCCCTTCCTCCTCTTAGTTATACCTTTGGCTCTGATCTGCTTTTGGTTTGAAAAGACTTTAGAACATTTCATGTAAAAGTCAGAAAATGTTTTCTGTAGCAGCTTCGGGGTGCAGATAGGGCCTCTGGACTCAAGAATAGGGAGCTGTGCACATTTTCTGCTCCCTGCTCTCATAGTTCTGAACGGCCACGAAAAAAGTCTTTTGACTTCTCTGCTAACTTTGCGATGGAAGAGAGCAACTGGCCCGGCCAGGGTGGCCCAGCCTGGCGGGGTGTTCCCGCCCGCTGGGCCTGCACTGTGGGAGGCGCCACACAGCAGAGTCTCCCAGCTCAGAGCCACCCTCCCTCCCCAAGCAGCTCTGGCTTGACCACGGGCTTGCGTCATCCGTGGCATCTTGAAAAGGAGTCTATTTTAAAGCCCATAAAAGTGTTCCAGTGTGGAAAGTGGCCGCTAATGCCAGCCGCTCCATCCCGGGTGTGCGAGCAGCAGCTGCCTGGATGGACAGACCTCAGCCCCGTGAGGGGCGCTGCGTGAATGTCAGCCACAGCAGGTGCCGAGTGGGGTGAGAGCGGGGACGACGGCCGCATCCTGTGCTAGGCCAGAGGAAAGACAATCATCTCAGTTGGATTTTTAATGTGCATTCCTACTGTCACCCCAACTTCAGTGGCCAGTTTTGGGGATCTCTCTTGAGAGCCCAGTACTGCCTCTACAGCCACCGGCCCAGCCCATCTGTGCTCAGAACCCATAGGTTGCTTTTCAGTTCTTACCTAGTTTCCCAGGACATTCTAGCCGGCCCGTGCTGCCTCCTGTCTGTCAGGAAGCTTTTTTAACCTCTCTGTCTGTCTGTCTGTCTCTGCCTCCTTTTCTCCCCCGGACACGGTTTGAGACGCCATTCAGTTCGCTCAAGCGATAAAGCTGCCTCCTCCACACCGTCAGGCCCGCAATGGGGAGACCGCACTAAGTGGCCTGGACACCGAAAGCTGCTGGGGGTTCAGTTTTGGCATCGAGACTTTACAAGTCCACCTTCTTGGCATGGCCAACCAGTTAGAACAGAACAATAAACCCCAATTTTTGTCATGCGAGGCCGTAATCACATGGCAACTGGACCCCGGGCAGATGCTTACTGAGCAAGCACTCAGGGTGACCGAGGGAGTGGTGGGGATGCTCAGGGAGACATGGGGGAGGCTGTGGACCCCACTCTTATATCAGCTGAGTCAGAGGACAGAGAACTGTCCAGGAGACAGAAAGAGATAAAGAAGTGTTTGGCAGAGCTTTGGAAGGCAAGCAGTTAAGTGTTCAGAAGGGGTGGGGGTGGGGTGGAGTGTTTCCTGGGGAAACCTCGAGAAGCTTCATGGAGAAGTTGGACCTCGTGAATCCTCAGGATGGAGAGGTTTAGGTAGGTTGAGAGACAGGGTGTGTTCTGAATTGGGGGCGAGGGTGCTTTCTAAGCCTGGAAGTGAGCAGGTGCCGGCACATGCTTGAGACGGAAAAGAAGCTGGCCTGTCACCAGCAGGCAGCCTCTGTCCTGTCAGAGTGTTTTGCGACTGCTGACATCGCAACAAAGCCGTCCCGGGGCCCTGTTCCTCCAGGGAGCCCGGGCTCTGAGCGGCCAGAGTTTGCGAATTTCTCTCAGGAGATCAAGTCCCAGGGGGCCGCAGCTTGACAGCCAGCCCGTGGTCAGCTCAGTATTCTTGCCGCCATCCGTTCTCCTCCGCTGCCCCCCGACGTTGCCGCCCCATTGTGGAAGGCTGTCACAAGACGCTGTGGAGGCAGCCAGGCCCCTGAGAGCTGTCGCCAAGGGTCACTGCCCTCCATTCAGTAGCTGAGCTGAGAGGTTTGATGCGCATAAATTTCCACTTTAAATCTGGGAGCTCCTGGAGGAAGAGGAATGGGGTTGCTTTCTGAGTGGCCCTCACGGCCCTAGAAAAAGGACTGAAATCTAAGAAAATCAAGATTGCAGCTTTGCTCACTAAGCGCCTTCTCCCTCTTGGGGTTTTCTGCAAACGGAGTGGCGGTCTCACGAGTAAGTTCCCTGTCACCGGAGGTGTCGAACGGAGATGGGGTGACCTCCTATCAGACCGTGCTAGGAAGGAGGCGGAAGTCGGTGTGCACATGCCGGCACCCGTGCCGTCGTCTCACGTCACCCTGTTTGGCGACCCATTTTCATCCCGCCGCCTCCGCCCGTGTCCTCCAGCCGCTACTGTCACCTCCCCTGCGTTCTCTGTGAACTTTCTCAGGGGCTGCTTCCGGCAGCATTTACAAGCATTATTTCGAATTCCTCTTTTGTCCAACAAAGCATCGATATAGTTTTCTCTAAGTCTTAAACTACATAAAAACTGTCTCTGGAAACAGCCCCCACAGTGCGATTTCGGGATAGAAATTGTTTCTCGTTGATGCTGTCGGTCGTCATCAGGCCCCATCGTGTGTCGAGCACCCCACCCCCCCGCCCCCCGTGTAAGGGGCCGAGTGCTTTACGGCCCGCGAGGCGGTGTCACTTCTATTCCTAATTTATAAACAAGGAAATGGAGGCTCAGAGCCACCTGCCCAGGTGTGGGGAGTGAGGGAGCCTGGGTTCAGGTCAGGCCTTGGAGTCCGGGGCCACCCCTGTTCCCACTGGCTCGCTGTGAGCCGGGGCGAAGCTCTGCGTGCCTTTCCCCCCGCAGCTTCATCGCCGTGGAGAACATCGACAGCTACTGCGTGCTCATCTCCTCCAAGGCCGTCTACTTCCTGAAGAGTGGAGACTATGTAGACCGTGAGGCCATTTTCCTAGAAGTCAAGTACGATGATCTCTACCACTGCCTGGTCTCCAGAGACCACGGAAAGGTGTATGTGCAGGTGACCAAGAAAGCTGTGAACACGAGCAGTGGCGTGTCCATCCCCGGCCCTTCCCACCAGAAGCCGATGGTGAGTGGACATCAGAGTGCCCCGGCCCTGCGGCCGCTTTCCAGCGGGAGTCCACGTGAGGGTTTGGCTGGGCCGCCGTGATTCCCCAGGGCTGCCGCCTCCTGGTCCTGCACGCAGCGATGCCGCCCTCCCAGCTCTGTCTCCATTGCCCATCAGTGCCAGGCGGCAGCAGCCCCGTCTACTCTAGTTAGTTGCGAGCAGCCCCAAGAAAGAGTCGGAGCACACGCCGGCCTCTGTCGTGTCTCCTGTATGACAATTGGAAGCTAACTTTTTTTTTTCTGTGCAAAGAAGCACTGTCTAGCATGGGCCCCTACCCAAGATAAATGATTGATACATACTTGTAAATAAAATTTATACTTTGCCTCCAAAGGGTACAAGATACCATTATGGCAGGACTTTTAAGGAGTAACATTACCGTTAATAGCCGTTCATTAAGGGCTCACTGTGTGCCAGGCTGGGTACCAGTACTAGGTACTTCTTCAGGATCACTGGGTGTTGGACTGTCATTGCCCCCGCTTCGCTAGTAAGGACACTTAGTGATGGCAGGTGACTTGGTTGTATGGCCCACACTGCAAGGAGCGCTGGGGTCGAACCCGGGTGCTGTGTGACCCCAGACCTGACCGTCTGGACCACTTTGCCCCGCTCCACCCAGAGGGGCTGTTGGCGCAGCAGGAGCTCGTGTGAGGAGACACACCGTCTTGCTCATATTCCGACTGGATGTCTTTTCGTGAAACCCAGGGGTTAGTCCGGCTGGTCTCCCACCTGCATGTGACAGTGACATGTCATTCAGAATGGTCCTGCTTATCTCTCAGCCCTACAGATCAGAAGTAGCAACCAGCCTTATCGAGCCCCTTCCCTTTGACCTGAGGTCAGGAATGCACTGGGTGTGGTTTGGCTTGCGCAGACTCCCCTGGGGTCATCGGCTTAAGTTCAGGCTGGTAGATTAGTAAGAGTTAACACCCAGAAGTGTGAGTTCTGCTGGGGAGCCTTACCCAGCTGCATTTTTGCCCCTTCCAGGCAAGTGAGCGGCTCAGCGCTCTCTCTCGATGAGAAAGGCCCAAGGCATCGGTGTGCTCCTCCTCCTCCCGTTTTTGGCCGTCAGCAGACTAGATTTGAGGCCCAAAGGCTCAGGCCTTCATTCCTGCTCTCAGCCTGACCTCAGCAGAGCCTCAGCCCTCAGAGCTGAAACTGGCCCTCGGGTACAGGAGACGAGGGGCTGGCTGAGGGGCTGGCTTCGCAGTCACCTGGGGAATTTGTTAAAGATACAGGTTCTGATATTCCACCCGCCTCCCGCACCCCCCGCCCCAGACCTGGAACCAGCATTAACGGGGAACGGGGCCCTGGGACTCTGTTTCTTCACAGTACGCCCATCTGTTCTCTCCACTGCCAGGCTGGGAGCTGCCGCGGGGTGACTTTAGCTCACGTGTCCTGTACTGCGTCCCCACCGCGGGAGCAGGTTACTCATTCTGTCCTGCTCTCCAGGTCCACGTGAAGTCGGAGGTCCTCGCTGTCAAGTTGTCGCAGGAAATAAACTATGCAAAGAGCCTGTACTATGAACAGCAACTTATGCTAAGACTCAGTGAAAATCAGGAGCAGTTGGAGCTGGACTCCTGAGGGATCGCAGCGGCCGGAGGGGGCGCCCGCGGACCCGGCACCAGCCACCCGGGAGCAGAGGCCCTCGGACGGGGCTCAGAGGCACAGCCAGGACACAGTGTGGGGGACGATAGCGAGGAATGAGGGAAAGTAAGTGCCACGCAGTGGGGAACGAATGGAAACCAACTGTATTAATTCGTGGGGCGGGGCTGACATTAGATGACGGGGAAGTAATTTTTAAAGGTATTGATTGAATAACGTAAAAAAAAAAAAAATGTACTGAGATGAATCTAATTTTTAGATTGCCTTGTATTTTGTTAACATGTATATATGTACAACTGTGTGTTTGTAAATACATAGGCGCGTTTCCGAACAGGGCCTGCGATGCGCGGAAAGGCTTGTTAACTGTAAAGTAATATAAAGTTATATCGGCTCCTCTATTGCACTAATTTTACACGTCTGATTCAGGGTCCTCTGTAAAAAGACGTTCTTGAAAGTCGAAGAACACTATGTCTTAGTTGTGGAAACTCGAGCATCCTCACGAGTGGACCACAGTGACACTGACATTGGTGCTCGTAAGGCCTGTGAAGCCTGCGGTCCTCGGACCAGAGCTAGGAGCCCAAGCGTCCAGCTCCAGAGCTGGCCCTTCAGAGGAGCCGAAGGAGAGTGGCATGGACACCCACCTTTTATTTATTTCTCACCCCATTTTAAAAATAGCTCTTAAATTATCACAAATTATTATTTTTTATCTGCCTATTTGGCTTTCTGCCGACGAGTCTTGCCAGACTTCCAAATAAAATTGTGTTCTGTTACCGCACGCACGCATGTGCACACACGTGTGCGCACACACCAGCATCGCACGTGCTCCCTGGGCTATCAGAGGGTCCGTTTGCGACATCGGTAGGCTCTATTGATTTAGAAGGGGGAAAAAAATCCCACAGAACTCTTTAATGAATCAAAACTTCATGAATTCATTAAAAGTCCACAGCGATAATGGTCTGCTTCCTGGGTGGCAGAGGAGAGGTCCTGGGCCTCTTTTCTCAGGGCCACAGGCGGCCCCAGCTGCACCGCCCGGACACAGTGATGGCAGCGCCGGGGCGAGGAGGGAGAGTCCTAGAAAACGGAATGAAATTTAAGTATTAAAAAGCTGTTTTTGTAAGTTTTCCGAGATTTGGCCAAACCGGCTCTTGTCCTTGGTTTTAAATGCCAACCAGTAACAAGGCCGGTGTGAGGGCCCCCCGCCTTCCAGGGTCGGAAGGAAGAGCCTGGTTGGGGGGGTTGGGGGCCTCACTCGAGAACAAATGATTTTAAAGTTTTTATTTTCATAAAACTAATCGATTTCTGCAACCTCGTCACACGTAGCTAAGATCTGAAGTGACTCAGTGGATGTGTGGAAGATTTTGGTGTTTATAACTCATGACCAGATCCTTCCAAGACACAAATGAAGCTGATCTTTCTGTCTCTTCCTTTCCCTCCCCGTGCGTGCGTGCGCGTGCGTGCGTACGCGCGCCAGGCTGCAGTCAGGGTTGTGTCTGTGCTCACACGAGACCCCGCAGGGCTTCTGGCCTGCTCCCCAGCCTCCCTGCCCCCCACAAGCGGGGCCGTGGTTTTCTCGTCAGTCACCCACTGCCCGGGATCACGCTCTCTAAAGATGAGACTCTCGGCTGGGCTGACTTTGGAGCCGTGAGCCTTCTGTCACTCACTGGCACGAAGTCACTTGAATTTCTCCACGGGGTTGAGGCACCCAGCATTACTCAAGAAAAGAGGCCTGCCTCTGCCCCCAGCAGCAGCCGGGTGTCCTGGGCGCTGACATGGAGAGCTGGTTGAGGGCCGCCCGACCGACAGGGTGCTCCCGGAGGACCCCAGAGAGGTGTTCGGGGTCCCTGCCCGCTGCTTTCTAATTTTAATCAGCTCTTGAAATGGTTGCCCCTCTCCTCTGATTGCACAAGCCCCCCTGACATTTGCACCTCAGAATGTTAAAATGGGATCCAAAGATGGGGTGGGGCCGGGGGCTGGACGCCAACGGAGCTTCGAGCCTTCCCCAGGCCGGACAACAAGGTGTCGAGGGCTTGGGGCGTAGCTTCCTGGTGTGCGGGGAAAGAAATCCGAGGCCCTGGAGGAGGCGGGCCCCGGCCCTGGCTCAGGAATACCCGGGTGCTTCTTAAATTGGCATTGAGCCAGCGGCTTCCGAGACTTGGTGACGATGGTCCCACCGGTTTTCATGCTGCCTGGAGGACACAGTTCCTCTCCGAGGAAAGGAACGTGAATTGGATAAGGAGAAATCAAAAGCCATCCTGGTCCCCTGCGCCAGCACAGTTGCCCAGCCCACGTCGCCGCCTGACCGTAGCCGCTGCTCTGCCCACTGGAAGGCCAGCCAGAGGTCAGCGTGTCCCCACACCCCTGGGCCTGGCTGCCGCTCTCTGAAAAACAGAGCAGCAGCCCTTCCCAGCCCGGGCGTCCTGCCGCTCGGTGGCTCTAGTCTCCGTGTTCCAGAGGCTCCAGGGCCACTTCGTAAGCATCGTCTGTGCCTCAGAATACCATAGTGGCTGCTTGATCAGACTCTGAACACGGAGCATCCAGTTCTCCACGGCGTAAACACTACGACAGTCACCAGTCCGTTCAGACTCTTTAATGTGTTTCCCATATCAGAGTCGTTATTTTTCTTCCTGTGGAATAAAAGGCTGTGTTGACTTCCCAGACACGTTGTTTTCTTGTGGTTTCTCGGTGTTCCATAGATCCTAGAGCCATCATCAGTGCCAAATGCCAAACGTGTTACAACGTCCTCCGTGACCTGTGTCCCCTGTCCCCTCGCTCCAGGGAGGCACACCACTAGGGCGAACTCTGTGCCTTGATCTGGGCTTAACGTTACAAGAGCCGGCAGCGCTTTCTGCTCTCGGGCCCGGCCGAGCACTGGCTGCTCCCGCCCCCCACCCACGAGGCCCCGCCTGGATGGACGTCATTTACCAAGAAGGGGACACTTCAGGGAGCAGATTTGGAGCTCCCTGGAGGGGACATGTTAGGTTCGAGGTGCCTGCTTGATGTCCACTGGGGCCGTCAAGAAGGCCGTCACCCTGCGGTCTGGAATTCAGGAGCTCAGTCCAGGCCGAGGTCTCCCGGTTGGGAGTCATCAGCATGCAGATGACAAGTGGCGCCCAGATGGAATCCCCAAAGCACTGAGTGGCGGTGACAAAGAGAAGGCCCCAGATCTGAACCCCGGGGCTCCCCAGCGTTTAGAGGTCAGGTAGATGGAGGGGAACAGCAAGAGGGAGTGAGCGGAGCCGTCCAGACGCCGGCGTGAAGCCCGCAGGTGGGCCCCGGAAGCCGGTCCAGAAAGATTTCAAAGAGCAGGAAGGTGAACGAGGAATCGAGTAGGATGAGAGCCAGTAGTGGAGTACTATTGGGCTTGCGACACCGAAGCCGCTGGAGACCCTTCTGAGAGCAGTTCTAGCGGAGTGGTGAGGGCGAAAGCCAGGTTGAAGTAGTTAAGAGAGAAAAGTTGAAGGAGAGGAATCGGAGGCCAGACGGACAGCTCTCTGGAGTGATCTGGCCACAAGCAGAAGAGGAGTGAAGGGTAACGGGGCAGTGGGAGGGGAGAAGGGAGACCGGCCGGCCAGGAAGACAAGTGGCTGCGGCGGAAGCGGCACGAGATTGTCATTCGGTTGCTTCTGTTTCCCCCGGGAGGTCAGCAGAGAAGGGCAGGAAGTTGCAGGGAGGGGAGAAGATGTCGGTCATTTAGGACCATGGGAAAGTGAACAGATCAGGCAGCTCATTTGAGGTCGGTGATCTTGAATTTAAAATGAGACCAGGCAGCCTGGTTCCAGCCACATTCAGCATGGAACAGGCAAAGAACTGCATTTAATCGTGAAATGCTGCCTCTCGCCTGTTCCGGCACCTCATCCATCACTGCCCACGTGAACTCGACGAGAGCCAGTCAGAGCCAAGCGTCAAAGCGACACTGTCCAACCACAACATGTCATCTAGAGAATATGCCCCTTCTAAGTGGGGGAGACTGTGGGAGGTGCAGCCAACACCCCCAAATGAGAGAGAGCATAACGGAAATAGTTCAGGGCTACCGGGCAGTGGGCGGTGTTCAAAGACAAACCGTCCGAGCATCTGAGGCATGGAGAAGCTGTTGGCATAGAAAGGGTGTCTGTGTGACATCTACCTGCCTCCGCCAGCTCAGCGTGCCACCCTGCAGGTCCCAAGTCACCGGTTTTGAGGAGCGGCCGCAGCTCCTGGCCGTGTTTCCCTGGCCGGGCAGGTCTAGACACCGAGGGAGGAAAAAGGAGCCACCTGTGGAGCAGTCCTGTTGAAACTTTTATACAAACACAGAACAGAAATAAAGTTTCACGTACATGTTCCGTCACATGAGGGCAGTTATTGCTATATTTTTCCCTTTTCGTTCCTCTCCCCACTATCCCTCCCTCTCTCCCTCGAAGCTCATCATCTCACGTGTTGCCCACGTGCTCACTGCGCTCGTGCAGTTATGTTCGGGCGGGTCCGTAGACAGAAGGATTCACATGGAGTCTCCTGACGTCTGTTTTCATGGCGTTGGGATCATAACGTACTTTCTTGCAGCTCCTCAGCGTTCCCTTCAGGCCGGTGCGACTCCATGCTCTTCAGGGCTGCATAATAGTCGACGGTGCAAAAAAGTTCTGTCGTTGACCCAGCTGTTCCCTGTGGATGGGCATCTCCTTGCTTTTCAGCCCATCCGACCCCGCCCCTCTCCCCAGAACAACACTGCAATAAACAGCCCCCATTTCTGTGCTTCGACGCCAGTTTTACTTCTGCGCAGTAGCTTGGCAGGAGCCGATCGTGTCGGGTATGTGCGAGATCACTTTCCCAAAGTGCCGGTGGGGACGCGGCCGGCGGCAGCCACCTGCGAGCATCCTCTCCCTGCACCTCTGCTCGCCAGTGTGGGGGGCACGGGGAGCTGGCTCAGTCTCAACTTTGTTTTGCGTTTCCCTGGCAGTGAACTTGGCCATCTTTTCGTTTGGAGGAATTTAAGTTGGGAATGGATGCCGACTTACAGCAAATGCACTCGCAGCATCTGTTGTTATGACCATATTGTTTTTTCTCCGTTCATTGTTTAATGTGAGAACATTACGTTGTTGATAGATTTCCCGATGCCGCACCACCCTTAGCCACCCTTAGTCCCTAGAATAAGTGCATTTGCTCATAACGTGTTAATCTATTATTCTTTTGATACATTCCCTGCTTCTATTTGCTAATATTTTTGAGTCTTTCCATCTCTGAAGTGCAAGTTTCCATATTAAAAAAAAAATCTTTTATGATTTTTTTTTTGTCTGAGTACTTGAACAGTTTTTATAAATGTTCCATAAACATGAAACAAAAGTATATTCACTCTGAGGCCTGTAAAATGGTAAGTAGGTAGGGTAGGTAGGTAGATGCATATACACGTACTTAGAGATACAAGTTTACGGACTACAGTAATCAAATCCTGTGCAAACTTTTTTCTGTGTGTAAGAGAGCCCTGACCTACATCTTCATGTGGCCAGAGAAGCAATCGCTAACTTCCACTGTACTCCTTGGGAACAGCAATAAGTCCTTAAAGTAACAGGAGAAAGGAGGAAGGAGATAGCATGGCAGCCGTAGTCAAGCTGCCTCCAGGTGATCCAGTGGGAACCTGAAACGGCTCTGATGCCAGCACAACGGCCTCACAGAGCTGCCTAACCCTCCCCAGTGCCGGGCCACCCACTTGTCGCCCCGCAGAGGAGCCAGACCATCATGCACTCCCGCGGCCCTCAGCCAAGCAGCACACCCAGAGTACACGGTTCCCAGGGGTAGCAGGCCTTCACACCCCACGCTTATTGTGGTCTGACTCAAAAGCACCAAAAGTCACAGGTACGTGTTGCCTTGGAGGAAATGTGTGGATCGAGACCAACTTGACCCTTGGGAGCCCTGGGCGAGTGGACCCCAGAGGGCGTTGGGGTGCGGAGAGAGGGCAGGGGGAGGTTCTGAGACGACACCCAGGGCCACCCTAGGGAGCAAAGTGCCGCCTTTGGGGCACGTTTTCCTAAGGCGCTGACCTTCAGGGGAACAGGGATCCCTGGAAAGTTTGGCCAAGCCTGCAAAAGGCCCCTCTCCTGATTCTGGAGTCCCTACGCCTCTGCCAGCCCTCATGACAAGCATCCGCCTAGATGCCAGGCTCGGTGCTGGGGGCCCGGGCTACGCGATGAGAAGGGGTACACAGTCACCGAGCTCGTGGACGTCAGGATGGGGCAGGGGAGGCTTCCCCAGGAGAGGCAGGTAGCCACGGGCTGTGAAGAACCGGCCAGGCAGAGGGGAACAAGAGGTCCACGTGGGACGTCCGGGCGGGTAGCGGCAGCTCAGCACTCCTGAGACCAGGGTCCCCAGTTGGCTGCAGCATCATGACACGAGGCTGGAGACAGGTGGCCGGCGGCCAGGTCATGCTGGACTTTGTAAGCCAGACGGGGAAAGTGCGAAGCACGGGATTTCACTGTAAAATCGGCATCTCAAAAAAAATAGCTCCCTGGCTGCAAAATGAAGAATGGGGAGAATGAGTCAAGAGGGGAAGGCTGTGCACTAGTCCGGGGCCGAAGACTAGGAGAGGGCAGTGGAGATGCAGAGAAGCACGTAGACTTGGGGGACGTTTTCGAAGGAGAATCGATGAGACACAGGGACTTGGTGGAGAGGACTGGGGGGAAAGAGGCATCAGGGGTAGTTCCCAGTTAGGTGACCTGATGACAGGCGATGTGGGAACCCTGGGGAAAGCGCAGGACGTTCGTGGCTGGTGGCCGTTTACTGACAGTTAAGGATTTGTTGAACATTAAATGAATAGATGACGTTACGGGCAGCTTTGGTTTGAGATGTCAGTGACCTCTTCGGCAGAGACTGGTAAGCGAGCAGCTTGGAGCTTAGGAGAGGGGGACCCGCCCGTGCGGTGTTAGGCGTCATGGGCGTCGATGCGATTATTGTGAGTCGAACGTGAGAAGCGGGCAGGGCTGGACCGAGCCCCGGGAACGCCAGGTAGGAAAGTAGAGAGGGTGTTTCAAGAAAGAGGACGTGGTCAGCTGGGTTGGGCGGCGCTGAAAAGCCGAGGGAGATGCATGCTGCATTCGACAGGCTGGGGGACGTTGCCCGTGAGAAAAGTTTGGTTGGAACTGTGGGAGCAGGAGCTAAGTCCAGGTGAGATGTAGGTGGCAGGCCAAGTAGGAATAATGAAACATCCTTTCCTGGGACAGAGTGGCAGTCGAAGGGTCGGCTCACGACAGCGATCTGGCCGCGGTGGCAGTGGTCGCCTGGGGCGCCTGTAGACAGTTAGAAACGGTCATGCCCCTGGGACTAAAAGCCAGCCATCTTTCCATCATCACGCACCGGGCAGTTCTGAACACCATCTGATAGCATTCTCTTCCCCTTAAACATCGTTAGTGGGTTTAAGTTCTGTTGAGTTTTAATAACATGTATGTAAGCTTCCAATTGGCATGTTCATGTTCTTTGTCCTTTAATAAACCTCATATTCCACATGGAAATGAACTCTGAGAACCCTCAGTTATGCGGCGCCCGCCCCCCCCCCCAGACTCAGCTATGCGCCCTCATTTTGCGAGGAAGTCTAACATTTGGAGCCGTTACGAGTGTCCTTGGGGCTTCGTCAAGGCTCCAACCTGTTCCCTACATATCCCTGCATTTCAATAGTAATTTGAACTAAATGATGATAGTGACCTAAAGGTGAAGTGATAGAACCTGAGTTGCTTTATTCTATGTGACCACCTGTGGTTTTTACCTATGCTTAAAATGTTAAACCCTGAAACAGTGCGGACTAGGAAGTGTGATGTTTTTGTTTGGAAAGTGCAAATTTTAGTTCCTAAATGAAATATAAAGAAAGGAAAGCATTATATCAGTGGAAGGATTTATTAGTTGCCAAAAATCATACCTTTTTGTAGATATATTGACTTCTTTTAAAGTTCACTTATTAGTTACTGGACATTTAATTAAACATTAGTTATACAGGTCTGTAATAAAAAAAAATAAAAAAATCGAGCCATCAAGTAAATATAAAAATATAAATATAAAAATATATTAAAAGATTAAGTAGTCGTGCCCTTTTTTGGTACTATAATACTTATTTAATTTTTACCGGCATAATTATGTATTTTAAAAGTTCAATAGAATTTTTTTCAGTCTGTATTTCTTATTGCTATTATTTGTTTCATTTGTGATTATTACTGAAGATAATTTTGTCATAAAAAGAAGCGTAAAAAAAATGATCCTCTGGGTTTCAAGCAACTAGGTCACTGCTGGCCCAAGATGAGGGTCTTGGGGGTGTCGAAGTCTGCCCCCCACCAAAGATAGGATAGGAATTGAGTCTGACAACCAAGAAAACCAGACCGAGCCACGGCCCCTAACGGTGCTGCTGAAAGGTTTTCACAGAAGGACTGAATCACAAAGTGCATCTTCAGTGCAGCCCGAATCGAGGGAGGGAAAGGCAAACGAGAGAAGAAATCTAGAGGGAAAGAACCCTGAACTTGAATTTCATTTTGGTTTGGAATGAGCTACTTCCCGATTTGCCCCACACGGTTCCACTCCACACCAGTCCTGTCCCCAGAGGCAACTCCTTTCAATTAATTATTTTCTAATTTCTTCTTGGATTTACCTCCTTTTTATATTTCTACGACCCGTTCCTCACTTCTTTCCATCAGAGGTGGGGTGTGCCGATTTCCTAAAGGGGGGGATGAGAGTTTGTTTCTTTCCACCCCTGCACTTCCCCAAATATGTCACACTGAAAAAAGAAAAGAGACATCATTACAGGTCCTACAGACACGTAAAGATAACAAGGGGACATTACGAGTAACTTTTTGCCTTTAAATCTACGACTCAGAAAAAGTGGATACGTTTCTTGAAAGGCACAAATGACTGAAACTGAAGACACGGAAAATTTGAATATCCCTATGTCTATGAAAGAAACTAAATTTGTAATTAAAAACCTTGTGACGAAGGAAAGTCCAGTTCCAAATGGCTTCGCTTGTTAATTCCACCATCAAACATTTATGGAAAAATTAATATCAATCCTATACAAGTCCTTTCAGAAAATAGAAGAGAAAGCACTTTCCAGATTATTTTAGAGGTCAGAATTACTCTGATACCAAAACCAGATAGAAGTCTTACAGGAAAAGAAAAGACCAGTCTCCCTCGTGAACATAGATGCAAAATTTTTAAACAACTTTTTTAGCAAATAAACTCGATGAGTTGTGTAACGCAATTGAAAATAAGCAGATATTTCAACAAACACTTCGTAAAAGATATATACAAAGAGACCAAAAGCACATGAAAAATGTGCAGCGTCACTCACAGGGAAATGCAAATTAAAAACAACGAAATACCACTACCCACCTGTAGAATAATTAAAGTTAAAACGTTTGACAACGGCAAGCATTGGCAAGGATGCGGAGCACATGGAATTCTCGTACAGTGCTGGTGGGAACGTAGGACTAGTTTGGAAAACGGCTCGGCGGTGTCTCCAAGAGTTAAACAGACGCTCACCACGTGACCCATCCGTTCCACTCCTGGATATCAAGAGCAATGGAGAGAGATCCTCACAAAGGCTTTGTGCACAAATGCTTAACCATAATACCCCAACTCGAATGTCCATCAACAGGTGAATGGACAAACGAATCGGGGTGTGACATGAGGGCAGAATACTACTCAGCAAGAGACCTGATCGAGCTACTGCCACACAGAACCACGTGGGTGGATCTCGAAGCTGTGTTGAGAAAGGAAAGGCGATGATATCCAATTTGAGCTTTCATAAGATATCGTGAGAGTGGCGTGGAGGACGGGCCGAACGGGAGTGCCGTGGGCGAGTGCCGGTCCCGGCCAGAGAGGTTACGAAGGGGTTAAACTAAGAATGGAGAGAGACTGAGAGACAGGAAAGGAAGACTCTGCCCAGTACCTTGATCGGAGGCGTGTGACCAGGAGGGAGAATGACGAGGATAACGGTGCTTCTTAGGTTGGAGTGATGACAATAGCTACTGTTGCCGACCAGAATCGGTTCTCCCTTCTTCCGGGAAAAGACCCTAAATCCCTTAGGGGCACTCTCTCTTATCCACCTGTATGTAGATATATAAAATCCGATTGCCAGTCAGTGTAATCCTCTCCCTGGATTGCTTCTGGAACGGACACTTGGTCCAATCAGAGTGAACCCAGGCACTTGGGCAGACGTTGCCAGGAAGAGATGCTTTCCTTCCACTGGACGTGAACCTGGAAGGTGGGAGCCTGGAGCTGCCGGAACGAGCGTGTAGGGAGGGCCCGCCCCAGGGGGAAGCACAGTGGGGAGAGGCCAGGTCGTGAGGCCTTCGCTCGAGGCCCTGGGCTTGGCTTAAGTTGGTTCAAAGGTACATTTACTCATGGAGATTGCTTGCAGGAGGAGGGGTCTTACTACTCCAAGACAAAACCGGAAGGGGATGGGAGGGTGGAGTTTGATTTGGGGCGCATTGCACTTGGCGTCTTTTGTAATATCCAGTTAGCAGTGCCGGACAGATAAGGATTGGGGAGCCATTCCTTGGTAGGTAAACCACGGAGTAGATGGCAGTACACAGGGAGGGCATGAAGGGAGGAGGGCTAAGGTCAGCGCCCCGGGGAGGCCTGACGAGGGGCTGGGAGAGGAGGGGGAGGGCTGGAAGTGAGTCGTGAGACGAGGTTACTTAACGAATGAATGGTCTCGGGAGAGGCTGAGGGGATCAATGGTGTCCAGCCTGTTCAGGTCAGGGCTGAGCAACTGGAAAGAAGAAGGTCTGAACTAATAGTCGTCACAGCTGTTCTCGTAGCAGCTATGGGGCTACTGTTTTAGAAACAGGGTCCCAAGGTGGAAGTATGCGGGAGATGTTCAGATCTGACTGTGGAGAGAAAGAGGAGGGTATGGTTTTTTTTTTTTTCTTTCAGGTGTTTAAAAAAAAAACGGAGTTGGGCAGGTGTGTGACAGGAAAGAAGCAGCCAGTGGGAAGTGAGATGGCGAAGGAGAGAATAAGTCAGGTGGACAGAACGACAGGGAAGGGAGCCGAGCGCCTTACGGCCCCGGCGGGAAGCCTGACCGCAGAGCGGGGCCTCGCTTCCGAGACCTGTCCAGTTGCGTTGTGAGACACGAACCAGCGTGGGGTTTTTGTTGTTGTTCTCGGTTTTGTTTTGTGTTTTTACTCCCAATCGGACTGGACTCTGAGGCCTCAGTGCCTCGGGAGGGCGGGCGTCAGTCACGGTCGTGTTATGGGAGTTAGACTGGGTGCAGGGCTCGGGGAGCTGGGGGCTGAAAGGGGGCGAAGGAGTCAGAACAAAGTCATTAACTTCTACGGGCAAAGGGACAGGAGGGGACCAGGTGGACATCGTTGCAAGGTGTTTGTAGCAAAGGCTCTGGGCTGGGGTCAGTGTTGGCCAGCGAGGCCGGCCATCAGGAAAAAGCTGGCTTTGGGACAAGAGCAAGGACAAACTGGAACCGACCATCCTTTCCATGTCTGCCTCGTGCCGCCCCCACCCAACGATGACCTTCGAGGCCCGGTGGCCAGGCCCACCTTAGCCTCCCAGATCTCAGGCACCTGTCCCTTTTTGCGACTCTACCTTGGAACCACACAGGAAGGGTGGGGAGGGGGGTCTGGGAAATGTAACTCGGTGGTAACCAAGGAGACCTCAACTGTCCCGTAGCAATGTAATGCAAGTCACATGCATAATTTAAAATTCTATAGGAGTCCCACTTTACAGAAAGGAAAAAGAAAGGGGAAATTAATTTTCATGATATGTTTAACTCGGTATGTCCAAAATATCATTTAGTGTGTAGTCAATATAAAAAGTATTAAGGAGACACTTCGCACTCTTATTCTGCACTACCGTTTTAACGCCTGGTGTGTGTTTCACACTTACAGAGTGCGTCAGTTCTGACTAGGCACATTCCAATGGTCACGTGTAGCTGGCCGCTGCCGTATTGCACAGGACAGAAGTAGGTGATGGGACATTGCACTGTGGGCTGTTACACAGAAATGCCAAAAAAAAAAAAAATGGCTTCGGGAAGTGGCTGGATTCTGGGCCCCGGGGGAGTGCAGGCCCGGCCCGGATGGGAAGACCCTGTCCACGAATAGCAGTGGGTCTCAGGGTTGGGACAGAGTCACATGGGTAGGCTGCTCTGCCCTGCCAGACCCCCAGCTGTGGTCATGAACCGCGAGGATTCACGCCTCCGAGTAAGGTCTTGGCACTTGGGGGCATTTCTGGGCGGGTGAAGGGCAGATCCCTATCGGATATTAGGCCTCAGTTTGGAGGCTCACGGATCTGCCTGGTGTGAGAGCTCTGTGGGAGCTGCCAGCGGGTGAGAGCGGGGTGAGGGACAGTCGAGTTGGGGGGCAGGGCTGGTGCAGGAAGAATGCACGGCCCGTGGCTCTCTAGGATGACCAGTTCGCTCACAGCGGGATGCCCAGTCGGCCTGGCTCTGCCATTTCCCCTCCAAGGACTTGCCATCAGCCTTAGGGAAGGTTAATCCAAGTCTGTTTGGCTATGACATTTCGGGAGCATCTCGTGGTGCTCTTGGGTCCACTGGAGTTCCCTGGGGGTCACGAGAGGCAAGACGCCCATCTGCTTCTCCGCCTTTGGGCTCCGGGAGCCTATCTTTGATTGCTCAACGCCGGTGTCAGATTGGGCAACTCTGCAAACAAAACCAAGGCCACTGGCCAGCGGCCCAGGGTGTTTAAAGTCCCAGGCACAGAGGCAGGAGATGTGCACGCGGACATGCCACGTGTGAAACAAGACCAGGCACGAGCGAGCCAGTCGGAGGCCTCGGTGGCCAGGTCCCACCCAAGGGCTCCCCGGAGCCATCTGTTCCTGCGCGCCTCAGCACAGGGAACAGTGGTTACAAACTTCGGCCCATTTACTTCAGAAGATGACACCAGTTATGTTAGTAAAAGTTCAGATGTTGGGCAAGGATGCATTTTGTCATCTTGCAGCTCGTATTTTTTGGCCCTCTGCTTTGTTCTGTTAACCTAGTTATCTAATCAAGTGGACCCTCACAAGTGACCAAGGAGAACATCCTGGAATATTAGTGTTTTAACTCAATAATTCATCACCTTTAAAATATGTCAACAGATTGAAAATAGGAATAAGAAACCATTGGTTGTACACTATTTCTACCAGTTGTAGAGCCAGACTTTCTCATCCTAAGCACAAAATAGGTGCTTAGCAAACATGACTGGCGGGCTTCTTTCCAACTCATCTTTTATTTCTGTTATTATAGCCCCGTTTATGGTCAAATTATCGGGTTTAATGTTCTTCATATTGTCTTGATGGAATTCCTGAAACACATCTATATAGAAGATAAAATGTAGTATTTAGAAAGGAAACAGGAAGTAGAGTAGACTATATTGAGTGTTGTTTGTTAAATGTTGCCTTCTGTGTTTGTTTTTATTTATGGCCACTTTATCTTTTTCCTCCTTCCCACTCCTATCATTTAGTGTCCAGTTTCCTGTATATTTTTCCAGGGAGATAAACACATACACAGAGACTAAATATAGCTATAGATATAAATGCAGATACGGATATACATAGATATAGGCAGTTACATAATACATGTATTTATATACTCTCCTCCCTATCTGTATTTTTTTTTTCTTTTACAAAATTTTAGCATACTATTTCTGTACCTTTTTAAATTAATGACGTATCTTGGAGGTCACTCCATATCAGCACGTAAAGAGCATGCTAATTTTTTGGATAACAGCATGATTTGAACGCTGTTGTACAGATATGCCATAATTTATCTAACCAATCCCCGACTGATGCTTGCTTGGGTTATTTCCCGTGTTTTTGCTATTACAAACAAAGCTGCAATCAGTCACCTTGTACAGACCCGATATTTCGATGTCTAAGTTAAGTTCCCAGAAAAGGAATTTCTGGATTCTCGCTCATTCGTAATTTTGATAAATATTGCCAAATTACCTTCCGTAGAGTTCATAGCAATTTACAAACCAAAATGAGTGCGAGAGCATTTCCTCAAACCTTCACCAACACAACGTGCCGGCAAATGTGTAGATGTTTGCCCATATGGGGAAAATACATATCTCCGTGTCATTTTAACGTGCACTTCTTTTATGAGAGATTATGTTTAAAAGCCATTTCTTTTTATGTGAACTGATCACCTTCAAAAAAAATCTTTTCATCCTTCTGTGTTATTTTAAAAAGACTGAAACAAATTCCTAAATGTTAAATATATACGTGTATAGACGAGATATATATACATATACATATATACACACACATATATATATGAAAATGATAAAGGCAACATTCTTGCTCCAGTCTCTCGTGTCGCGGTAGCTTCCTGTGACCAGCTTGAATTATCCTGGGGCAAAGATCTGGAGGAGGATGGGAGCATGACCAATCTGAGAGGTTGGTGAGGATCCTACCCCAGCAGCCTCCCCACCCCTCCCCAGGAGGCCTGGCCACAGCACAAAGCCCAGTGGCTGAGGCCGACGTCATCTTGGGGAAGGTACTCTTCTCCAGCTCCATGCCCCTGACACAAGACCACCGACCCCTCGGACCAGTCCGGCTCCCGCCCACATCCCTTCCTGCCTCGATGCGGCTGCGCTGTCCGTATCACCGTTCCCCACCCTCCCGGACCCTCCTCGTGAGAATTCAAACATGCCGTTATTTCTCCCATCGTCATCCACCCTTGATCTCATACCCCCAGGCCTCGCTCAAGTCTCTGCTCTCTTTAAAGTAAAATTCCTCAAAAGATTGGAGTTCCCTTCTCCACCCCCGCTTCTCTCGCTCTCTTTTCCAAAGCCTGTGTATCTGGACGGATTCATGTCTGCTTTCTGTCCGTGTCTCCAAGGGGAGCGTTCCATTATCTAATCATTACTGTGGATTTGTTGATTTCTTTTCATTCTGTCCGTTTTTGCTTCATGTATTGAAGCTATGTCATTAAGATTATTCATGGGACATAATTAGGGTGGTTATTACGAACTGACCTTGTTTCATTGTGCGATGTTTCTCTTTATCTCTGGAAATACTATTTGTCTCAGCGTCTTCTTCGCCCGATGGAAACATAGCCACCCCAGCTTTCTTTTGATTCGTGTTTCCATGATACAGCTTTTTCCGACCTTCTACCTCCCTCCTTCAGCTGCCCACATAGTTAATGAACAGCGTATAGTTGGGTCTCGCTCTTGTATCCGGTGGGATACTCTGTTTTTCCTTTGGGGTGTTGAGTCCGTTTACATTGAATGTACGTACTCGTGTGGTGGGGTTTCGGGCCAGCATTTTCCTAAATGTTTTCTGTGTGTTCCATCCGCTCTCCGTTCCTTTGCTTTTTCCTTTCCTTTCTTATTTTGGGTTGCGTACGTTTTAGAATGACATTTTACCTCGTCTCGAATTTTTTAAAAAACAGACTTTATTTTTTAGAATAGTTTTATGTCCACAGCAAAACCGAGTGAAAAGTCCAGAGTTCTGGTATACCCCGTGCCCTCAGTGTGTTCAGCCTCCCTTGCTGTCAGCATCCCGCACCAGAGCGGTGTGTTCGCTACCATCGGTGAACCTATATTTACACATCATTATCTCGTTGGCTTTTAAACTTCCTTTTTTTTTGTATCATCGCTCTAGAGATTAAAATACTCATTCTTCACTTATCACAGCCTACCTTGAATTACTATCATATCACTTCTCGTATTATTGTAAGAACTTCGAACGGCATAATTTCATTTACGCATTTTCTTCTCTTCGTGCTATGTCATATTTTTTTTTAATGCCTACAGCACCTGGTCTTCCTAGGTGGTCTCCCATCCAAGGACTAACCAGGCCCGACCCTGCTTAGCTTCTGAGGTCAGCCAAGATCGAGCATGTTCAGGGTGGCATGGCCGGAGACTATTGTCTTATATTTTATTTCTGCATATATGATAAACTCTGCCATACACTGTTATTTTTGCTTTAACTAGTTGATAGTCTTTGAAGTGAGTTTTTGTAAACATCCATGTGTTTACCATTTCTGACGCTCTTTATTTTTTCCTGAAGATATGTGATTCTCTCTGGGATCGTTTCTCTTTAACCTAAAGAACAGCCTCAGTACTTGCTGTAGCGAAGGTCTGCATCACGAAATGACAACAAATTATCTCAGTTTTGCTTTCCTGAAATATCTTTGCGTTCTGAAGGATATTTTCACTGGATAAAAAATTCTCAGTTGGCGATCATGCTATTATTCTTTTTTGTTTTTCAACTGCCTCGTGATAGGCTTTAGGGGTTTTTCTAAAGAACAGATGAATTGTGGAGGGTGTGTGTATGCATGGGAGGAGACAATTACAGCCTCCCCCGCCACCAAGAGGCCTCTGGTCCACTCGGCCTCTGGGCAGAGAACCCAGGAAAGAAGAGAGCTTGCTCCATCCTCTCCTGAGCAAAGCATGTGTCAGCCAGTTTCCAAAGACAGCCCTAAGGGACCGTGCCTCCCAGCATCCACTCCCCTGGGGAGGGTGGTTCCCACACTGAATCGGGCTGGCCCATGACTCACTTCAGGATGGGGCAGAAGCTACTCCGTACCTGTCCCAGGTGAATGCCTTAAGAAGGCCCGGCACATTCCACCCCTGCACTTGTGGGAGCCCTACATTACAATCAGTAGTGTGGCTACTCTGTGGGAGAGACCGCGTGGAGGGCTCACGTGGACAAGAAGAGACACTGAGACTCCATGGAGATGGAGAGAGAAGCCCAGTCACGCCAAAGAATCAGGTGCGCGCTGCTGTCTGGACGTCCCCCCAAAGGCACCAGATTTGTGCCTGAGCCACCTGGACGCTTTCCCGCCCCCGGGGGGGCCCTGCCAACATCACATGGAGCTGAAGATTCACCTAACTGAGCCCCGTCAACACTCAGGTTCCAGAGGTAATAAAATAGTTGTTTTAAGTCACTAAGTTTCGGGGCGATTTGTTATGGGGCAGCAGTGACCAGTGGCCCAAGCGGGCCCATGTGAGTGGCCTTTGCTGCCTCGAATTTCCAGCCCCGCCCCCACCAGCCTCTCTCTGCAGGGAAAACCAAGGACGTTTCAACCAGAAGCCCGAGGGCCAGGGTGGATTCGGGCCAGGCGCATCGGTGGTCGGGGGGCCGGGGGCGGAGGGGGGGGGCGTCTGGATCCTGCCCCCTCGGTGGCCGGGAGGCCGAGCTCCCTCTGCTTGTCTCCATTCCTCTTCTTGATTGGCACTTTAATGAGGGCAGAAGGGGCTGACCCCCTGCCAGGAGGCCAGTTCATGCCCCGTTTATCTCACAGCTCCAGGCAGACTAGAACAACACTGCAGGCGAGCGGCCGGCCAGGAGTCCCCGCCCTCGGTGATGGATTGAGTGACCGCAGCGAGTTGGCAGCTGAAGTGTGTGGTGGCTGCACTGTCCTGTCAGCGTGCAACAAAGGGGCCCGCCTGGCCCTGCTCACCAAGCTGCTCTTGCAGGGGCTGGGGAAGAATGACAAGCAGCTCCCTCAGAGGGGCCAAGTTCCCTCCAGATAGAGCCGCATATGCACGAGAAAACATGTGGGCTCCAGGGTGGAGGCCTGGGGGCTGGGGAATTCTGGGCTTGCAGGAAGGGCTGGTGCAGGAAACTTCTTCCTCTCTAGCTCATAGCTTCCATGGCTGAGAACCGGGCCAGGTTCTCAGCCAACGACCCTCCTGACTGTGCTGGGCCTTTTTCTTGCTGTGCGATCTTGAGTGCATCTGACAGCTTCTCTGGGCCCGAGAAACCTATACAACTTATATCTCCATCGCCAGATTCTTGTGAGGATGAAGTGAGACCGGCTGGCAGGGCCTCCCCACGAGAATGCAGGGTCCTACAAGCGAGGCCTCAGTTTATCCAGTTATTTACGACTATCTCCCCAGCACCCAAGTCCAAGTCGAAGGGCTGGATGAGAGTGGCCAGGGCTGGTAAAGCCCCCTCTCTCCCAGCTGCTGTCAGGAACTGTCACCGGGCGCCAAACCACTGGTGCCACGGCTCCGCAGGGTAGGGCGAACCCATTTTACACATGGGGAAACTGAGGCTCAAGAGGTAAATCTGCTCAGGGTCCCGCACAGAGTAGAGATGGGTCAGGGATTCCAGCCCAGGGTTGTCCCGGCTATGGGCCGGGATGTCCCTGTAAGGACCAGTGAGTGGGAAGGCAGTGACAGCCCCGGGCCCTGCAGAGGACAAGAGCCAAAGCCACCTTTGCAGAACACACCGTGCAAACCCTGAGGTCCTCAAGGTGGCCGTCATTCTCACTGCCTTGCTGCCGCAGAGTGAACTTGAGCTCTGAGCCGCCAGGGAGAGGCAGCCTGTCCAGCTCAGGGGAGTCGTAGTGGTCTGGCCTCAGTCCCCGGGTCCCCGGGTCTGGGGGCCGCCCACCAAGCCCATGCCCAGGACAGCACAGTCACAGGAGCCTCTGCTGCTTGGTGCCTAGAGCTGGGGAGAGGAGAGGACAGAGCTGGACAAACGGGCCCTCCCGGCCTTCCCGGGCCCTTCTGAAGAGGAAGGAACCAGCCTCTGCCTGGAGGAGGCTTCACCTCCCCATGAACTCGCAGAGGCAGGAGGCCGAGCCCCAGCAGAGGTCAGGGAAAGTAGCAGGGTGACCGTGGGGCTTCACATGGCCCTCTCGCTCTCTGCCATGTGTCCTCCAAGGCGGGCTCCTGCCCCCTGGCTCCCCTGACACCTCTCCTGCCATCAGACGAGGAATGGGCTGCCCAGCTGGGGTAGGGGCAGATGGGGCCCTGCAGGTGGGCCGAACCAGGACAGGGGTCCCCTAAACACTGATCCAGCAGATGAGGAGGGGCCCTGCCTTTCATCCTAGTGTCCCAGTGCCCAACCCTGGACTCTCTTCCCGCCCCCAGGGCATTGCATGTGCTGCTGTTCCTTTTGTCTCAAAAGATCTTTCTCCCCTTTGCCTGGTTAACTCCCAGTCAGCCTTCAGAGCTCACCCCAAATGTCATTTCCTCTGGGAAGCCTGCCTTGATGCTCCTCCCTCCCCTGGGACCCTCAGGCAGCATAGGTCACATCCCTGTGTCATAGCTGACGTAGCTCCAACAGCCCTTCCTTCAGAATGCATGTTATATGTTACCCTCTATCTATGCGGTTATTTGGTTAATGATGGGTCATCTCTGCTCACCTGGGTGTCCCCAGCCCCTAGCAGACAGCCTGGCACACAGTATATGCTAAATAAATACTCAGCAACTAGATGCCGTTGGCCAGTGTGCATCTCCCAAGAAATTGTAAACTCCGCTGGGGCAAGGACATGCCTGTTTTGTTCACCATTATGTCCTGAAACTCAGCATCTTGCACAAAGAAGGCTCTCATTGGATATTCAATACGTGAATGAATTTGCCACACAAGGAAAAATAAAGCAAGAGCAACCACCACAGAATCAAGACAACTGACTTAATCTGGGGCAAAAGCTTCTCAGAATGAGGAGATTCTGAGTCCTTTCATTTCAAAAGAATTATTCCACATGCTTCAGTGAGCCAAGTCCCCAGGGAGCCATGACATCAGGGAAGGCTGACTGAGCCTGAGACAAGATCGACTGAATTACTCAACTGATGAACCTCCAGACTCTCGTTTCTCCTCACTCGCTCTTGGACCATCGAGGGCGAGGGGGGGACTCTGATGCAACCCAGGACGGCTCCGGGGAAGGAGCAGATGTCGAAACCCACAAACGTCTCAGTATTCTAAATGCCGAGACCAAAGTAAAGGGTCGGGGAACCTGAGGTCAGGGAGGAATGGCTGCATTATATAAAGAGCTTATTCGAACAAACAAGAAGAGCATCAGGAGTTCAATATATGTGAGCAAAGAACATGAAAAGATCATTTATTTACGAGCAAAGGAACTGGAGGGAAGTGCTGAGTGCTCGTTCTGTGGCAAGCGCGGCGTTCAGAGTTTTCCATCCCAGGAAATAATCACAGGAAGCACAGCGAGAAAATCCACCCCACGGCTGCCAGAATACGTACGGCTGTGCTGTTGTCAACGGCAAACAAAAACGAAAAACGAAACCGGACACAATCTACCTATCCGTTAGGGAAAGAACTGACCGGAGATACGGGAAAGCCGCATGGAGGAATAGTTTAAAGCCATTAAAGTGATCTTTAAAGTGAGGATTTTAACGGTTACGCGGAAATACGGAAAATATCTATTAAAGTGTTTAAATAAAACCGTATATCGTAAACCTAAGTTTAAAAACACTACAGCTTCTTACAAACTTGTGCTGAGCGGGGTCCCAAGGACCAGCTGCAGGCAGGCAGATAGTACCTGCTCAGGCAATTGGTGAATGCCCAATACTGTTTCTTCAATTTTTTTTTTTCTTTCTTGTCACGACATCATCTTTTTAATAATACTAAATAAATATTTTAAAAACAATGAGCCCATGGACAGACCATCTGCTCTGGGAAGCCCCTGGCCTGGGAACTGTGGGAAAGACAGGAAGCAGAAAGGTCAGCACGCCCCAGGGGAGTCCCACGGCTCGCAGGCTGGCGTAGGAGAACCCGTTCCTTGGGGGAATAGAACGCTGATGACCGCAATGACCCGTTCTTAAAGCAGCCAGCTCTCCTTGCAGGATCACAGGAGTTTGTCCCCACATTTATTCATTTATCCATTCACTCATCCAACACTTCGGGCCGGGGCACTTCCTCCGTGACAGGGTCAGCTGTCCTGGGGTGGTCAGGGGAGGGGGTCCCGATGCAGTGAGGCAGCTGCCGAGACCCGAACGTGTTCTAACTTTATTTAAATTTTTAAAAAATAGTGAGTACATATTATTTTTTAAATCGGGAAACACAGAGCTAATTTCACGGTGAGAGACAGAAGGGTGATGGCTTATGGAATCCCAGGAAGAGTCCCTAAGATCCGGGATCTCTCCGTGGGGGAGCCGAATTCCCGCCCTTCCCACGCTGCGCCCAGATTCTCTTTCTCCGCGGCCCCGGGCGAGGATCACGGGGTCACTGGGGAAGACGGCTCTGGGTCCAGCGAAGGAGCGGGCAGCGTCTCAGAGGGCACGGTCACGGCGGGACGGGTGTTGGAGGTGAAAGGCATGATTGATGCTCCAGCCTCCCTTCCAGCAGACACCTCAGGCCTCGGCACCGCGTGCATGCCCCAGACAAGAAGGTTCCGGGTGGCAGGGACCAAAGCGGTCGGGTTTTTATTTCCTCCGCGGAGTGTGGGCCGTATTCAAACGTCTGCAGTGGAGAAAGGGCTCGCTCACGCCTTCCTACGAAGCCGCGGGCTCACTTCCCCTCGGAGGAGCGAGCGCCTACTTCACAAGCAGCTCGGTTCTTTTTCCTCAGCCCTTGGGAAGGTCAGTGTTGAGTTTCCATTTTACAGAAATCTAAACGGAGGCTCCGAAGCTGAAGTCACGTGTCCGAGTCACCTGGATGATGGGTGTAAGAGCCAAGGCTCCATCTAGACCACTCACCTCCATAGGGCTTGTCAATCCTTAGCCTCCCCATGGGGGGTAGAACCAGCTGGTCCCCCTGCCAGGCAGGTCGGGGCGCCTCGAGCTGAGCTGACAAGAAGACAATACCAGGACAGCCAAGGGCAAATCTAAGGTCATGACTTTGGCCTTGGCCTTGCCTCTAACGCTGCCCATCAGCCCTGTGCTTTGGGCTCGCCCAGCTCTCCACCTCGCCCCACACTAGTCTCCTTCCAAGGTTGTAGTTGTCCCTTCCTTATCATCCTGACTACAGCTCAGATGTCGCCTCCCCCTCGGGCCTTCACCGACCACCCCAGTCACGGTCTGATGTCTGCCCTTGGGGTTGCTCTGTGTACCTGTCTCTGTCTCTCAGCCGCCATCCTCCTCCCACACCAGGCTCTGCTCTGCATTCATGGGTGCCTCGCCCAGCTCACTCACTACGTGTCCCCGGCACCGCGCCCGGTGCTCAGGACGAAGCAGGCATCAGTCCCAACGTGCCCATGGAATGAGTGAATGTCAGGTGACTCCCTGCCCCCACCCCCAGGGTGTCCTGCGTGTCTCGACTGGATCACCGCCCTTCCCCCCCCAGCCCAGCTCACCTGTGCTTGTCGGTCACACATCTGTGCGTCCAGGCTGGGCAGCCCCTGGTGAACGTGACGGTGGGAGGAGACGGCCAGGCGACGGGGTCTCGGGACCTCCTCCGGCTCTTCTGCAGACCCCCTTCGGTGACCCTCCCTGGGGCAGTCCGGCCCCCATGCCCTCCTGTTGCGCACACCTTATAGCCTGATGGTCCGCGAGGTTTCTCCTATCCACGGGGCTGGCTCGGAGAAGGCTCCGGGAAGGCAGACCTGTTTGCGGCAGGAAGCCCGGAACAATGGCCGTTCTTGGGGGGGCCTCTCTAGCCCACTTTTCCATGGGGTCCCTCTTTCTTCCCTGAGGATGGAGCTCATTCCCCAAGGGGTTGCTCAGGCCCGAAACAAGCAAAGGAAAGGAGAATTGGATCAATGGTCCTGCTGGAGAACCCGCCCGAAATCCCAGGGCCCGCTTCCTCCCAAAGGCCCTGTCAAAGTCAGGTGCTGGGTCTGCCAGAACCATGGGCCCCACTCGGGGGGAGGCCATCGGGGGAGGGGACGGGGACGGGCGGGGTAGTTGGGCCACACCGCCCAAGGTTGAACTTCAGGCTGGGCAAATCTTCCAGTTTCTAACTGAGACTCTGTGACCCGGTAGCCTGTCCTGAGTGCTCCAGCCTCAACCTGTCACCTGGGGTGGCACTGACAGTGCTTGGGGGAAGAAGCAGGTGACAACCCCCCCCCCGAGGTGACAGCCACAGGCGGGAGCTGCTGCCACCTGAGAGTGGGCGAGGAGCAGGTTAGCTGGGTGAAAAGTTCACCGCGAGGGGAGCTGTCTGCTTCCCTCGCCTAATTTATCCACTATTTGGCTAACCTTGCTCTGAACCCAGGCCCCGAGACCCTTTTCCTCTCTCCCCCGCCTCCCCACTGGGCTTCCGAGCCGCCACCAGACCTCCCGCCCGCGATGAGAGGCCGGGGACACGCTGGCCTTGAAGAGGCCTCAGGCCCGCGGGCTGCCCCGGGGGAGAGGCTGGCTGCCCGGCCAGAAAGTAATTTATGACCTGAACCTTCCCATCCTTAGTAACCAAAATAAAGTCCTGTTGCTGGCGAGGTCCAGGCCCCCAAACACCAGACGTGGGCTGAGCGAGCGCTCAGAAGGCGCCCCACCCCGTCGGCCTCCGCCAAACGCACAACTGCTCCCGGGACGCTGACCTTTCCTTCAGGGACCATCTGTCATCCTGGCCCGGGGCAGGAGCCGGACGCATGACCAGCCGGTCTTGGAGGAGAAGCTGGCCTCTTTCCCTGGCCCTGGGGTGGCCCCTGGTCCGGGTCTTCCGTCTGTCTGTCCTGGCCTCTTTGGGGCTGGTCACGCAGGCCCCTCTTCATCTTAGCCTCCTTTTTCCTGCCATATGCACCGGGGATGTGGAGGAAGGATTGGAGGGAGGTGGGTGGAGGGAGGAGGTCGACCGTAACAATAGTGACAGACACCTTGGCGCTGTGCAAAGCACTTGACGCGTGTGATCGCCCATACTCCGTGCGGCAGCCTCATTTTATGGCCGAAAGACAGGGCCGGGGTGGACCGAGTCGCCCTCCTTGGGTGTCCTAGTTGCCGATGACCGAACAAGGATCCAACCCAGGTCGCTGTGACCCCAAAGCCAGCGCTCCCAGCCACTCGCTCACGTTCCTGTTCTCGCTTTCCGGTCCTACGTTAAAATTCCTTTTCGGAGCTATAAGAGTTAACACGTTAGTGACCAGCGACAACACAAAGATGCATAAAGAACGAGTCATCCTACCCTGCCCTCCCCCCATATCACACGACTTTCCCCCACCTTCCTGGTACACCCCAATGCACACAAACATGATGCGTCGGGTAGGGGGTGGGGGGTGTGCATGCGGGGGGCGTGCAGACAGGGAACCCCTCGTTTGCACAGTAACGGGATCCGGCTGTGCATGCTCCTGGGCAGCCTCTTACTAGCAGTGCAGCGTGGGCAGCTTCCAGGCCTGTCGGTCCCAGCCAGGTGGGACCTTCAAACCTGCTTCTTTGCATCTGCGCCCCGCTGCTCTGGTCCACCTCCTTCTCTCATCTGGATCTCTGAACTGCTCCCTGCATCCTCCTGTGTCCCCCCAAATCGGTTCTATCTAGATCTAGAACAACCTTTCGAAAATGCAAGTCTGATCATGTCGCTCGCATGGAAGAAGGTCCCAGACCCTTGCCAGGGCCCATCATGGCCTCTGTGATTTGACCTCACGGACTCTCCAGAGTGTCGACTCTCCTGAATGGAAAATCGAGCTGGGCCTTCTCTCTGCTCTACCTGAGGGAGACTCACTGGGTTCTCCGCTTACACATTGCTCCCTGGAGGGCCATCCTGCCCCTGTCTAAAACACGACCCATCTAACAGGTCATCACAGGAGTCGGGCGTCTCCGGTGGGCCGAAAGCTCAGAGAGGACAATCTCCGCCTGCTAAGTTCACTGCCACTCTCCCCTGCCCCCACCCCCGGGCCTGACCATCACGGGCCTCTCCGAACAATTTGCTGGAAGGTAAGAGACACCAAATGAGCCTCGGCAAACTGTGCACCCACTCGAATATTTCCCGAATCCCTGCATTCCAGAATCGCTGTCCTGGGCTCCCACAGGGCACTCCCCAAATGGCTTCTTGGTCCCCTGGACAGGAGCTCCTGCTACCACCACTCAGGGACAAAAGGCTTTTATAAGTGGCTGTACAAAGAGGGGCAGAGGCAGGGCGTGGTGGCGTGGACCCCAAGAGAGCCCCGTCTTTACTTTAGGGCAGCCCCACGGAGGACTGCTCGATAGGACTGGCCCACTGCCAGGTGCGGCGCCAGCCAGCTGCCCCCGGGCACCCACTGACTGCTGGTCAGGAGGGGCCAGGAGTCAGAAGGAGGGCGGCCAACTGCCCGTCACCACGCTGGCCAACTGTCAGGAGAGGCCAGAGTCCCATTCTGGGAACTCAGGACTGAACTTAGGACTGCCGGTCAAGGCATGGCCAGCTGTCACTCTGAAAGGCTCAGGGGCAAGTCAGAAGTCTACCGATGGTCACTCTGGTGACAACTGATTTTGCTACCCAGATTCCTTTCACCTTTGCCCTGGCCAGGGAACCTCGCTCTCCGACTCTTGGTCCACGTGTTTCAGTGGGCTCGATTCCCTCCCAGGCTGCAAAGACAGACCACATGACTCAGGACTGGCTAATCAGAGCCCTGCATTTTATTCGTCACTGTGATTGGTTCCTATGTGGACATGTGACTCAAATCAAGCCAGTCAGGATGAACCAATCAGCACTAACTCTGGATGACTTTTTTTTTCTGTTGCCCTTGAACCTGAGAGGGTGTGAAGCTGGAGCTGAGCATCCAGTTTGCCATCACTAGAACAAAATATCTGAGAGTGAAGCCAGCCCAGGGGATGTGGAACTAAAGGACAGAGAAAGGGAAACTGGGTCCTGAACCAAGTCCTAGAAACACGCTTGGACCCCTGGATCCAGCCATACCTGAAACCAATTATCCTCGGGCTTTCCAGTTACATGAACTGATGACTCGTTCCTTTTGCCTAAGTAAGACTTGCTGTGGGTGGGGCCAGTAAGTCACTCAGGGAGTCTGCCAGTGTCCCGTGGGGGGCCATCAGCTGGTCAGGGCTCCGGCCCTTGTCTGAGGCTCAGCACAGTTCCGAGGAGACCTCCCCACTGAACGTCATAGCCTAACGGGTTCCACATTCATTTTCCCAGCTCCTGGCTGCATGCAATCATGACTCCCTTCAGCAGACGCTTCCCCCAGCCTTTGACTCAAACCAGTGAAGCAGAGAAGTGTGTGTGGGGGGAGGGAAGGTTCTCTTCCATGGTGGCAGCAGCAGTGGGTGTCCAGGGCCAGCTGGGTCACCCAGGGTCCAGACTGCCCTGTGGCAAGATTGGAGGACTGTGGTCCAGCTGTACTGCTTGGCCTCTACCCAGTTTTCAAGCCTGGTTTTTGGTCTGCCAGGCCACCCTGAGCTCTCAACATCCATTCCAGAGATTCTGCAGGTAGAGTCGGTGTGTGTTGCTGGGGACCTGGACAAAGAAGCCACCACTCCTTGTGCCCTCAGGGAGGGGCTGAGGACTAGAGCTGGGGTGAACACGGCAAGGGAACTCCTGGCTCGAGTCTGGCAGACTCCTGCCTGATTCACCGCTGTTCATGCCCCCCGCAGGCACCCTGTGAATTAAGCATCCCTAAAAGTACCTGGCAGAGTGCTAGGGACATTTTAGGGGCTTCAAAATTGGCTAGGGGGAGCAATCTGCCCTGGGTACTGGCTTTGTGCCCCAACCTGAGGGCTGGGCGCGGAGTGCGGAGAGAGAGAGAGAGGGAAGGAGCGAGCATGCATATATGTGCACACACGTGTGTGTCTGAGGATGGGCTGAAGACGCAGACACTCCACTCCCTTCCGGGCCCACAGTAAAGAGAGCAGGGCAGATCCCAGCAAGCTCTGAAAGGAGACTTGCCTTGAACATGTCCCATCACTGAAGGGCCTCAGCTAGTTGCTCGAGGCTGGCCCGCCTTGGCCTCCCTGCCACCGGAAGCGAGCAGCGGGCCAAGAGGTGCTGGAATCTGGCAGTGCCATGGACGTAGGTGGGCCAGGAGGCCTGGGCGCACAGCAAGATAGCAATATTGATGAATAACAACAAGCTGATCCTCCACACTCTTTACACTCTAGGCTTCTTATTCCAGAAACCACAAAAACCCAGGGGTTAAGCACAAGGGCTTTGCAGTTAGACTCGGGGGTTCAAATCCCAGCTCTGCCAGTTGCTAGCTGTGTGGTGAGCCCCAGGCAGGTGACTGCATCTCTCTCTGCCTCTGTTTTCTGTAATGTGTTGGGGAGGTTAATTATTCAATGCGTATGAAGCACTGAGGGTCTGTCATGTACCAAGTACACTACACAACAATTAATTTATAACATTTATTATAAAATAAATACAATATAATATAAACCTATTAATGTATGGCTTGCTATTTATTAATGCCAAGCAGACATGCATTAATTTGTGTGGATTAGTCCCTCGATTTTCACAAACAACTCCATGGAGGACAGGGCTACCGGTCCCATCTCGTGGATGAGGACACAGGCTCAGGTTCTTAAGTGACCCCCCCTCAAGGCCCTACAGAGCTGGGGTTTGGAATCTCAACCAGATAGAGCTGGCTCCAAAGTCCAGCCTCTTCCCTTCTCTGCTCCCAGCTGGATGAGCCAAGTAGGCTCCCCGCGGGTCATCCGCTGGCCCTCAGCCAGTAGGCCCTTGGCATGGCTGAGAAGGTGTGGGCCCAGCCTGAACCACCAACAAGAAGCCCACTGTTGCGGAAATCTACTGTGGCATATGGGGGTCCTTTGGCCTGGTCTCTCTCAGTGTACCAGGGCCGTGGACGTTCACGTGCCCACCGCCAGGCCCTGCTCAGGGACCCAGGCTGACCTCCCCGAGCAGGATCCAGTTACATCGCAGCAGCAGCTAAGGAACAAACACAGCTTGTGTCTTCCTCCAAGTGCTTATTTCCTTTGTCTTGTGAACATTGAAAAATGAAAGGAATGATAAGGATTTAGGGGGTGGGAGAGAGGCCCACTGGAACATTCTGCAGTGTTGGCTTAACTCACCAAGAGGGCAGCGTGAGGGAGTTTTAAAGGGAGCCCAAAGAGACACCCAGGCGGTGACCTGGCAGGCCCGAGGGAGGTCGAAAGTCCTCTCGATTCCTGGGTCCCGCTCGGGGGTGTCGGGCTCACCCCTGGGAGCAGAAGCTCCACATCCTGGCCTCTCCGTGGTCAGGCCACTAAACCTCTCTGGGCCTCAGACTTCTCTGCTCTTCAATGACAATTCCTACAAAAAGAAAATGAGTGTGGACCAGGGGTTCTCGGATGGGGAGGGGGGGAATTAGCTCCTCGGGGGACATTTCGAAACCGTTTTTGGTTATCACAGCTAGGAGAGGAAGGAGCACTGGCATCTCACGGGTAGAAACCCGGGGGTGCTGCCAAACAACCCGCAGGGCACAGGACGGCCCCTGCCAGCAGAGAGGTGTCCACAGTGCCACAGTGAGAAATGCTGGGCAGGCGCCCGAAAGTTTACCATGAAATGCTAGTTTTGTTATTCAGGGGCCCCATCTGGAAGTTGAAAGGGGAGGTGGATGGGAGAATGGGAGGAAGGCCACACACCGATGTCGGCTGTCTCTGACGAAGGCTCTGTCCCTCTTCATTCAGACAGCAAATATTTACCCAGCATCGTCCGTGCCATGCGCACCCCAGATGCTGAGCGAACGTGGACCATGGAGTGTCTGGTCTGGTCTAGAGGGAAGGAGAGCGTCCGATGGAACGAGAGAGCAGGTAAGTAATCACGGCCCCGAATGTCCTTGAAGAGCGAGGGCTGGGTAAACGCACTGGAGGACACACAATGGAGGTCATTGAGCCATGAAAAGGGGCGAAGCTCTGAGGCAACCGAAGACAATGAGGAGGATGAGCCCTGAAAATGTTACGCTTCGTGGCAGAAGCCAGACACAAAGACCACATCCTGCATGTCTGCTCCAAAAGATGTTTGTGGTAACTGTTGCACAACCTTGTGACTATACTGAGCACATCGAACTGTATGCTTTACATGAGTGAATCGTGCGGTATGTGAATTATATCTCAGCGAAGCTGTTATATACAGCAATGGTAATCATGGCAATGATTATCAGATGATTATATACAGCAATGATAATCATGGCAATGATTATGAGATGAGTGAAGAATGAAATAAGTGAAAGGCTGAGATGGAGCGACTCAGGCGCCAGGTGAGTCGCCTCTGGGAGGATTTGCCAGGCGGGGCTTGCAGGTGGGGTGGAAGGCGTGGGCTGCAAAGAGCCCCGGCGGCTCTCGGCCTGTGTCAGCTGGGCTGGACAGGGGGTCATGGGCATCTAGGCTTCAGGGCCCTGCAGAAATATTCCCTCTTAGTTGCTTCAGTCCAGAGAAGTTGTGACCCCCGGTCACGCAGCTGTGTGCTTGGCCAGCTTCCGGAGCAGGCCAAGCTGCCCGCTACACGAGCTTTCCCTGCCAGCTAGTTTGGGGTGGTGGATCTCTGGGGGCCCTGCCTCTGATGGCTGCTGCGCACCCAAGGTGATCTGTATACCGAGAGCAGGCTACTCCCAGCGGTGTCTTCTCATGGGACTTCTGCGTTTATGTTCATCCCGAGCCAAGGAGAGACTCGGGCGCACAGGGCCTGCCCAGAGCCAGCGATGGTGGGAGGTGCTGGAGAAAGTCCTATCCCACATGAGTGAGTGAGTGAGTGTGTGTGTGTGTGAGTGTGTGTGTGTGTGTGTGTTGTGAGTGAGTGTGTGTGTGTGTGTGTGTGTGTGTGTGTGAGGACAGCAGTCACCATTCCCAATAAAGCGCTTCCCCTTCGGCCCCTTCTCTCTGCCCGCTTCACCCCTGCACCCACTACCCTCCTACTCCAACCACAAGAAAGCCAGCCAGGCCTCGAAGGATGCTACGATCACAGGCCAGGCCAAGACGGTGACCCCAAGAGTCCTGAGGGGCAATAGGGTCCTGGCTGGGAGATGTAGGAGCCGCCAGCATCACACTGTCCCCTCAAGTTTCCCCGAGGCTTCGTGCTGGATAGAGGAGGGCAGGGACATCTCGTCCACCCTGCGGGCGAGGAGAGGAGGCGTCACGCACACAGCAGGCAGCAGGGCTGGTGGATGCCAGAGTCTGGATTCTGGCCCCGAATACTGGGGCCTCGTGGTGGGCCGGGAGAAGCTGGACACTCAGGGCTCCATTGGGCTGTTGGAAGCCAAGGGCCTCAGGGGAACCACGAGAGGTGAGGGGCAACAGCTGCACCCCACACGGCTGAGGGGCAGGGGTCCCCAGGCCCAGGCTCTGGTCCACAGCAGGCATCCCTCAGTTTATGAAGAGAAACATGTTAATAAATGTTGGCAAATCGAATCACAGTCTAACAGCCCTGCTCGAAAGGTACGCAGTGACCGGGGGGCCCCCCGAGTGTTCCCGGCCTTCCTTCTGCGTCAAGGGATACTGTCGCCTCCTGGCTTTGCCTGAGGAGAAGGGGATCTGCATATAGACAAAGAGACCTCTGGGTTCTCATTAATGACCCCTCCCCACCCTTTGGAAGGCCTTTCCTTTTTCTTTTTTGTCCCTCATCAGACTGGGACATCCTTAGGAATATGGGCTGTTCACGCCCATCTGAAGGGCTTGGGGGTGGGGTCAGCCCAGAATTCTCTGCCACTCCGATCCCTCCTGGCCATCAGTTGGGTCTGAGGAGAGCGTCTACTTCTCAAAGCATCCTGGCCCTGGGAGCAAGAGGGTGGCCCCAGGGCTCCACTCCCGAGCCCTTGCCAGGCCGAGCCTGGTCCCCTGGAACCACGTCGGGGTGGGCTTGGGTCTGGCACCCACCCCTCCACCCTTGCCCCCTGGGCTTGCAGCCCACCTCTAAATCTGGTTCTCTCTGGAGACGGGGCGGAGCCCCGGGCCTGGAAACTGGGTCATTTCCCAGGGCCCGAGTCCTCCTCACAGGGTTGGCACACCCTGTCCAGCCCTTCAGGGAACCGGAGTTCAGTGCTTGTCACCCTCTTTCGCTTGGCTACGCTCAGGGAGAGAATTAGCTCTCACCCCCCAGGCTCTCCGAGCAGCCCAGCCATCCGGGGAGGGACCAGGACGGGCCTCCTGGGAATCTGCCCAAGGCTTTTTCTCCGGTTCCTCTGGGAAAAGGTCCAGAAAAAGACTATAAAAATGTCCCCATGGAGAAGGAGGGGTGAGGCGGGACCGGGCCCTGCCCTGCTGGCAGGAGAAGCCCCAAGGTCCCACCACAGCTGGGACAGTAATTCTGCTCTCAGTGGGCCCAGGGGAGGGCTGGCCCGGCCAGAGTCCACTTAGACCCCCGGAAACTCACCATGTTGCTGGCCAAATGCAGCTTCGTGGAAACCTCAGGAGTCAAATCCTCTCCGAAAGGTTGGTCCGTAGCCAGGTCGTGAGCACAGGGACCCACCTGGCACTCAAGGATGGTCAGAAAAGTCGGGGCTCAGCAGACAGGACACCGACCTCTTCTATGCCTGTGTCTGCCCCCAACCTCTCTCCTGTGAGAGCCAGTGACAGGCACCTGGCTGTGGAGCTGGGACAGCAGTGGGGCAGGCCGAGCCTGGGGGGCCCACCCGTGTTGTCCAGACACGCCAGAGTGGGGTGCCACGTGTGGCCATGGACACTCCAGGCCCGACCTCACCAGGCTGGCCAGGGGGCCAGGAGAACCCCTTTCCAATACACACTTTAGTGACCCGTGTCCTCAAGAACCAAATCAAAGGTGATGGGGATTGTGGGTCAGGCAGAGTGGAGTTCGAATTCTGGTTCTGGTTCTCACAAGCCCCACGAACCCGGGCATACAGTCCACTCCGAGCCTGTTTTCTCATCTGCAAAATGACCTTTCTAATACTTCCCCCCACCAAAAGGTCAGTGACTCTTTGGCACTCTGCTCAGCACCTGTGTGGGCCACTGAGCGGTCACCAGTTCCCAGGGCACCATCTGTCTGCTTCCTCCACCCTCTGCCGACATTTCAATTTTGTCTTATGTTCTTACAGACATCGTCTTCCATGATGCGGCAGATTGTATTATAGTTCAGTTACTGACACCTCCGCCATGAGGATCGTATGCCCAGCCCAGCTGTGTCACATGACATGCTCTGGCCAATGAGATCTGAGCAGAAGTGACTCGCATTGTTTCTGGACAGAAGCTTTCAGAGCCAGTGTTCAGGTGGCCAGGTGAGTCTACCTCTGGCACGAGAGGACACTGTCCCAGACAGAGGCTCTTCTGTTAAGTGGGGTCCCAGAGTGAAGAGGACACAGAGCAGAGCTGCAGCCACCTTCGAAGGACAGATGGTCATCATAAGACACACCTCGATTGTTAGAAGCCATTGAGACGTGGGGGTCGTATCCTGGCTGATACACATTGCGGCTATTGGAAGTCTTTCCTGGGGTTCCCAAGAGCTGTTTTTCGGTCTTTGGCTGCTGCTGAGGGCACTGGGTAACTATCAGTGAAATGTTATGACATGGAACTTGGCGGCCCTTGGGAGGTGCTCAGTTAACAGTGGCTGTGATCGTGACCTGGCGTTTCTGCACACAGGCCAGACCGACGATCGAATGGGCTGGGAGACGTGTTCCTCTGACGGGAGGGGAGCACGTGCAGGCTCAAAGCAACCCTCGGGGGACCTCCTCCATGAATCTGTGGCCGTGACCTTCTCCTCACTTCCTGCTCCCCTCCCCACACCCCCTGCAAGAGCCGTGTAGAGGGAAGCTACTTAGATGGCATTCCATTGTCCGCCTGTCCCGGCGCCCAAGGTCAGGTACGCTGCGGCAGGCGCACACACAGCAAACACGGTGCCTCTCTTCCCACTTCCCCTTGGCTGTCACTTTTCCTATTGACTGAGCCCTGTGTCAATCTCCTCTGCCATTCCAGACTTCCCCATTCTCCTTTCTTATTTTACTTTGATCCCTTGAAATCCAACCTGGCGTGGGGCCCGGAGCACCCTCCTAGCACTGACCTTGACGTACTGGTGGTCTTCAGGCTTTGGCTTCTCGGCAATGTTCTCTTCTGAGCACCCAGCACACACCAGGGGGACATTGGCTGCTCGATAAAGCCACTGGTGGCTTCGTAGCTGGTGGGGCAGTGGCAGGGCAGGGGACAGCTACATGCAACCTAGTTCATGATGATTCTACCGAGGAGGTGGGCGGGGAGGCAAAGTGCCACCTAACCCATGGCTGTTGGGAGGGGCCCGGCAGAGCCAGCAAGGAACCGTGCACCCCTGGGCCTGAACTCCGGTTTCTCTCCCCATCTCTGTCCCCTTTCCACCCATTCCACTCCTGGCAGTTGGGGACCCTGAGCAGACCAACTCTCTCTCAAAGGATGGGGTTTCGAGGTCAGGACTGGCCCCTCCCCGCGACCCACCAAGGACCAGTGGTCAAGGACTTCAGCAAAGGAACTCGCAAAAGCCATCTCTTTATTGTTCATTCCTGCCGTTCAACCGGTTTGCATAAGCTGAGGATGAGTGGATTTTGGAGCTACAGGTGGAGCATCTGGGCACAGACCCTCCCAGAAATAGTCCATGCACACTGCTGAGGCTGGTTAGATTCGAGAAGCAATTTAACAATAAACTACAGAATTAGAAATGTACAAAAGTGTCGAGGCGGCTGCTGGCTGGTTTCTTGCCTCTCCATGGGGGTCAGTTACACCCATCGGTCCTGTGCAAAGGTCCTGGGGCTGGCCTGAGTGGCAGACGGATTCTTCTCCAGGACAGGAGCGGTGCTGCTCACCCAGCAGAAGGGTGCCAAGGGGTAGGTATGTGGGTGTGCGCCCTGGGACCGTGGCCGCCACAGGCTCCATGGCTTGTGAGCACGTCTCTGCGTCCTGCCTTTATGTCCGCCCTTTGAAAGTGTTCATGCAGGTGTAGGTTCCTGAGAATTTGTGGATCTCCTCGAGTGCGGCCTGCGGGAGTATGCTGGGAGAGTGGGGAGGACGAAAGAAGATGGTCAGCGGGGGAGACCAGCCCCTGGGTCCCTGGTGGCCACATGAGGTGATGTAGCAGAGTGATGGTTCCCATAGCTCTCCCCACCCCTCCCTGCAATCCTACAAGCCACCCCCACCCATCCTTCCCGGATGAAGGGCTTTCAAGTAAGTGGATAAACGGCTCTTAACAAGGCAGAGGGCGGGCAGTGGAAATAAACGTTGAAAGCCACATTCATAGCATTTAGGGCCCATAGGTATCTTAGAGATCGATTAACTCCAAATGCCGCTTATTCAACGAATACTGACTGTGGGGCTGAGGAGTTAGGTACTGGGTGTCGCCTACTCCAGGAGAACACCCCATACTCATGATCAGGCCTCTCCTTGGGCCCATAGTCCCGTTTCGCTGACCAGCCCTGGTGTTGTCCTCACTGTTTAATTGTCAAGCCCATGGGGGACCCTGTGGCAGACATTTCATCTCTGATCCTGGCCCTTAGCACAGGGCCCGACATGAGAAGAACTCAGTTTACTTGTTGAATTAAATTGAAGGGCCCTGGACCACTCCAGGTGCAAGATGGGAAAGGCTCACTTCCATCCAGAGCAATCGGGAAGGCTTCCTGAAGGTGGTGGCACTGGAGTTGAGCCTGTAAAGATTTCTCTTGGGGACGGTAAAGAGGGGTGGCAGGGAATGGGGTGGAGAGTGGCTTCTCCTTCCTGTGGGAAAGTAGTGGGGAACAGAACAAGAAATGTAGGCTGGGGGCTTTCTGTGAGAGCGCAGAGATGTTCTAGACAAAAACTAGCTTTGTTCTAGAATGTTCTGAAAGGCTTCTAACACTTTGGCGAGGGCCCAAGTCCTGCTCTCCTAGGGGCTTGCAGAGGCGGCCAAGGAGCAGCTCAGAGCAACAGTTGGGGTGGGCTGAGGGAAGCCCAGGTGTGGCCCAAGAGCCCTCAGGTGACCCTGGCCTCTACCGCCTCTCTCCTTTCTCTGGTCTCTGAAAGGGCTTTGAGTTCGGAGGAGGGGGACTGCTTGATGTGTCCCCTCAGTTACGTGGCTTCTGTGCCCGCCGTGGACACATGGCTGGGGGGACCTCCGGGACAGAGGGGGCCAATCAGCTAGGCTGGGGGCGGGAGATGGCCGGGGGCCCAGAGGAGCCAAGAGTCCATGGTCACCGTTGGCTCCAGGGTGGCGGACTCCAGTGCAGCAATGAGAGGCCAGTGACAACTGAGCTCAGGTGGCACCCGGAATAGCCCCTTCAGAGTGGGACCGGGATGAGAAGGGCTCGTGCCCGAAGTCCGGACAGTCCCAGGGCATGTGATGCTGGGCGATCTCCTGGATAAAGCCTACCTCCCAGGTGGTCTGCCCTGCTGAGTCCCACCCGATGAGCACTGGGACGTTTCTGCGAATCCTGAGTCTCTGCCCACTATTAAGTCTCTAGAATGATGGTGGTTCTCAAAGTGTGGCCCAGGAACACCTGGGGGGACCTGAGATCTCTTCAGAGGTCTGCGAGGTTAAACTATTTTGATAATACTGAGACGTTATCTGCCTTTTCCACTCATCCCCTCACGATTGTAGAGTTGAGTTTTCTAGAGGCCGTATGACATGTGACATCACAGCAGACTCAAATCAGAAGCATGTATAAGAATCCAGTTGTCCTCAGTTAAGTCACGATAAGAGCTCTGCACACCTGGGGAGCAATGCCATTCTCCCAACACTCTTTTTCCTTTTTTGAAAACATATTTTTCATTTAAACAAATCATTCATGTTAACACAACATGGACTGGTTTTTGCTGTTCATAAATGAATATTTTAAATATAAACAAATGTGTAAATCTTATAAAACTTTTTCTCCGTTTTAATTTCGAACACAGTCTATAGCAATAGATACGACTCACCCAGACAAGAGCTCTTAGGGCTTCTCGATAATTTTGGTCGTAAAGGGTCCTGAGACCAGTGAGTTTGAGAACCGCTGCCCCCTAATCAGGACAGGAAACCCTTGCCACCCGCGCTAGCACTCCTCGTGGTGACGCCCACGGCAGACAGGACGCATCGATCCCATGTGTACTTTCTCCTGCCTGAGGCCTCTTCCCCGCCAGGGTCCACCAGGAGAAGGGGGAATGGTCGGCGGGGGCCTGGCCCCGAGCTTCCTCCCCCAGCCCCATACCTCTTCAAGATGACGAGGGCGTGCATGGTCCAGGGGAGCAGGAGGAGCGCTCGATTGAGCTGCACAGCTTCCACCGTCCTCCGGGCCACCGTCTCCGGCTTCAGAGGGGGGAAGAGGTTGGGGAACCTGAACGCAGGAGGAGACACAGTGGGTTTCTCCCGGAGAAGCAGCCACTTCCGCTGGAAGCCTCCGTGGCTGACAGGTCTGGGTTATCCATACGGTTTCTTGAGAAGACTCGAGATTTGGAGACTTAAGACCCGTCTGGGATTCTCTGCCCCACTCCCCCTGCCTCCCCAGATGTGTCAGGAGCTCCTGAGTCTCTCACTCCCCCCACTGGGTTTCCTCTTGGGAATGAAGGACTTCTAACCCAGCCACCGGGGCCCCATCTCCAAAGCACTGCGGATGGCTCCTTCAACGTGCCGAGATCATGTTGCTGCCCTGCTCACACCCCTGCTCACTCGGGGCCCTGACTGCTGCTTGACCCCCGCTTGCTCCAGCCGTCCTGGCCAATCTTCCCGTTCTTGTCACTTAAGTCCTTTCCGGGCTCAGGATCTTTTAGCAGCTGTCCCATCAGCCTGGCTCCCTCCTCCCAGCTCCTCCTGAGGGAGGTGTCTCGGCCCGTCCACTCGGAGTGGCCTCTGATGTCTCCCTAATTTCCTCGATGGTGCTTACACATCTAGAATGGCCTTGCCCGTTTGTTTCCTTGTTAACGCCCTGTCTCCCCCATCAGACTGAGTTCTACAGGGCAGAAGTTAGGTTGGTCTCGCTCCGTGTTGTATCCCCCGTGTGCTGTGTCTGGCACATAGCAGGTGCTTAATAAATGCTTGCTGAATTAATAAACACTGAATCACTTGCCGTTCCCCAAATATATCCTGCTCATCTGTCTGGAAGCGGGGGCTCTGTTGGGATGCCCTTCTCTGTCCAGGCTGCTGGTTCGCTCATTCATTGCTTCATTGATTGATTCGTTGATTCATTCAAATATTCACAGAGCACTTTCCATGGCGTTGATGAATGAATGATTGAATGAATGATTGAATGAATGATTGAATAAGCACACATCAGGAGCTTCTCATGCCTGCTAGAGGCATCTGACCTGAGACTACATAATGATGATGCTCTGAGTGCCAGGCCTGTGCTGAATGCTCAATGGGAATCATTTGCTCCAATTTACAGAGAAGGAAACAGGCTCTGGGGAGTTGGCAGGGTAGGAAGGATTCAAACCAGGCTGGCAGGAGCCTCAGGCCAGTGCTCTGTCCACGCCCTCACTCACTGCTTGTCCCACCCCTCGGGAGCCTGTAGGCGCAGGGCTGATGCTGCTGGGTCTGACCTCAATCCCACAAAGGGCTTGTGAAGCTGCTCTGGCACCAGGAGGATTAAGGGTGATGAGTAACCTGGGTCTGATGTCATCCTGAGCAAAGGACAACTTTTGGGCCCCCGGCTAGGATGTGGTTGCTCAGAGAGTCCCAGGATCTCACCCCCGACCCTGCGCTTCCTTTGCTGTCACGATGTGCTGCTAAGGTCCCCAAACTGTGTAGTCTGGAAGGGATGAATGTGCCGAGGCAGCTCACTGATGCTGGAACCCCACAGACTCAGCAGACAGTCTGGTTTTCCAGTCCCCACCCGGGCCAGCCCTACTATTGGGGAAAGAAAGACAGGATGGCTAGACCAAGAGCCATGGATTCAGGGGGGCCCTTTCTGGTATTCCCTGCAGAAGAACGTGACAGAGGACACCTCGTGCAGGACACATGTGTGGGCGGGACTTCCTCTTTCCTCTCATGGGGGTGGGATGGGTATACAGGGATCCCATAGAGCTATTAACTCCCACGGAGGCAGCACAAACTCATGGGAAAAACACGCTCGGCCACTTTCTATTTGTGTGGCCTTGGGCAAGTTACTTTCTTTGTCTGAGCCTCGGTCCCTTCGTCTGTGAAATGGGGATAAGGGCTGCTGACAGCCACATGCAGCAGCATTTGGAAAGCATCTGGTGCGGCTGGAACACAGAAGATCAAGCAACAGCGACTTACAGACAGTGCCCACCTATACGGCCACTCTAGCTGGGAAACCCATCAGTTAAGACGCAGTCTCAAACACCTGTCTCCCACCCTCGACCCCGGGCGGCTGCTAAGTATGGTTGGAGAGGAAGCCCAGGCTTCTCCTCTCTTTTTCTTCTTTCAGGATATGGGAGTTGGTTAAGGACCAATCGTCCTTTTAATGCTCTTCTCCTGAGCTTTCGGGGCTCACCCGACCAACCGCAGGTAACTAACCTTCACCTAGAGCTTACTACTTGCCAGGCGGGCTAGTCGAGTCACACACAGGAGTACCTAACCTGTGAAGTATCTAACCCTTCATGTGGATGAGGCTCAGAAAAGCCAAATGACTTGTCCAAGGTGACGCCGAGCTGAGATTCAGCCCTGGGCAGTTTGGGCCCACGCTCGGAACCGCGGTGGAAAAATGACTTGAGGAAAACCTTGAATTTTCTTGTTAAAGCTATGCCAGGAGGTGAACGAGACACACGAAGGCGAGGTCTGCGAATGTCCCGCCCCCTTCTGTGCTCAGGGCGCCCCGTTAAAATCGCGGATTGCCACGGCTGCACTTCCCCTGCACGTGCATTTATCGAGTACCTCCTGTATGCCCAGATGAAGAGAAACCAAGCCAAGACCTCCTGGGGAGAGGGAAAGCTAACGTGGAACATCAACGGTCACGAATCCAGCTTCCTCTAAATTCAAAATCTGCGATAACGTGCGTGCACGTCGGGTGGAGGTGCGCACTCCTGCGGCCAGCTTTCCCTGGGCCTAGCAAGCCCCTGCCCGGGTCCGATCAGCCGCGGGGCTTGTCCCGGAGGAGGCGGGTCCCCTGCTCACTGACCTGACCCTCATGCCCTGGAACATCTCTGTGCTCGTGTGGAAGGGCAGCACGGTGGTGGCGCTGACGCCCGGACAGTCCAGCAGCCCCAGGGTCAGGCTCTCCATAAAGGCGAAGGCCGAGGCTTTGGAGGTGCAGTAGTCGATGGCGCCGGGGATGGCGGACAGCGCCAGCACGGAGTTGAGACACACGATGTGGCCGCTCTGCAGCTCCAGCATGCGTGGCAGGAAGGCCTTGGTGGTCTGAGGGCGGGCGGGGAGGTCAGTGTGGAGCAGCCACATTCCTCTTTCCAGCCACCTTGTCCTGGACCATGGCCCCTGGCGGGAGCCCAAGCCCAGGTGAGCCTCCCCCACCCCGCTCCATGCCCAGGCTCCCGGGGGGAGGGGCAGCCCTTACCCAGAACTGGCCTAAGGTGTTGATGTGCTGGGACTTGAGGAGGGCGTCATCGTCACTGTCCATCAGGCTCTTCCCGTGGACCACGGCGGCGTTGTTCACCAGGATGGTGATGTCGCCCACCTGCGGGTAAGAGGGGACCGCAGGCCCATTAGGTAGGCCAGCCCCAGTGGCCTACCCCTGTAGGGGCGGGACCTGTGGCCTTGGGCAGCCACGGTGTTTCTCTGAGCATCGGCCGTGATTTGTAAGATGGAGCCAAAAACCAAACCGGAGGTGTTCTGGGGATTAGAAGTCATGTACGGCACGGAACACATTTTTTAAATAAAGGGGGTTATTGTTACATAAAAATAGTTAACATTTACCACGTGCCAGACACTTAACAGGTGGATTTTGCCCTCTTGCAGCTCCCTGATACTCTCGGTCTAAACAGACGGATGGAGTCAGGAGGATTTTCCCTGAGGGCAATGGGACATTTATGCCCCAGGGTTTCGGATCGAAACTTGAAACTCACAAAGTCTAAAGTTCCAAAGAAGATAACGGATGATTACTCCTATTATGTAATCGACCCACACCCCTAATCCCTGCCCCCTGCAACACACATACACACACACACACACACACACACACACACACACACACGCGCATGAGCGCTGCCTTTCAGGCCAGCCTTCTGGAGAGTCCCCAAAGATGCCCCGGAAACAGCCATTCTGCCATAAGCAACGCTCGCTCCCCAGCCGCGTGACACTGTTCTTTTCCGGCTGGCACTCCCTGTGTCCTGCTGAGCTGAGGACGGACCCTCCCAAGCTACTTACCTTCTCTCGGACAGCTTTGGCTGTCTGGTACACCTCCTCCCGGTTGCCCACGTCACAGATGAAGTAGTGGCACTCGGTGCCCATCTGCCGAATCTCCTCTGTGGTCTCCTTCAGGCATTTCTCAGTCCGGCCCCAGAGAACAATCTGGAAGGAGAGAGTAACAGTACTGAACAGGTGATCACTAAGCAAGCCATCGTGATTCAATGACTGCCATCAGAAACTCAGTATTTAAAGTAATTTGCCCAAGGATTGGCCTCCCCGATTCCATCCAAAGAGAGTATGCAAAGCAAATTAACAACACGATTCTTTGAAAGGGGTACAGCCTTGCTGGAGGTGAACCAAGTTTCTGAGCCCATTTCTGCCCAATCAATTGATTATTTACAAGTCTTTCTTAGACATTCCTTCCAGCGGGACACCTGCCAGCCCAATTCTAGTTATCTTATGTGGGTAGGAAGCAATAGCAGAGCTCGTTCCGTACAATGTTCCAGAATGTTCTCAGGAACAAACTGGCTTCCTCAACAACGAGGTCGAGAGCCAGGTTTACGAACAGCAGCGATTAGACTGCACTGGGAGTTTCCGGCCGTGAGTCGCGCGCAGAGGCTCAGCAGAGCCTTCACCTTGCTGTGGTCACATTCGGTCATGGTCACACTCAGTCATGGTCACATTTGGAAGAAGGGCCAGGAAGAGAGGCAGCCAAGCTCCCGCTGAGAAGGAAACTGCCTCCCCCCTCCCCCTGCACCCCCGCCCCCGCCCCCAGATAATAAACTCAGGGCTCATTATGCCAGGAGGTGACTCTGGCAGGACCAAGAAATGAATTCTTAAAGGAGCTGGACCAATTTCTGAACGGCCGGCCGTAAAGGCTCAGCGGAGAAGCCTGGATAATCCACAACCTTCACCTAAGCGAGAATGACACACGTGTTCTCGAGAGGTCTCAGCTGGTAAGAGAGTCAGAAGCCGGAGGGTCAGAAGCCAGGAGGTCGGGGTTGGGGGAGGGGAAGAAGGACCCTAGGACTCAGCTTAATCAGCATAGAGGGAGAAGAGGCCACGCTGGAGTCAGCCAGAGGATGGAAGAGATAAACGCTGCTTGGGGATTAGACTAATGGGTTTCTATTTTTATTATTTCTCTCTTCCCTTAAAAAAAAAAAATTATCAATGAAATTTCTCCTTGAAAAATTTAAAAAATAAAGCTCAACATAGAAACCCCAACGTGTGAAACCAGGACAAAGAATACATGTACATATTCAAGTCCATATTATCTTACTCTAAAACAACTATTGGAAAAAGAAAGGCTATTTGGGAAGACAAACACTTTCAAGTGGAGGTTAGGGACCAATCACACCAGACCAGAATCCAACTGATTTCTGTATTTTGCTTTGTGACTCAGTATAGAGAAAAGTCACACCGATAAGCAGTTGTCGGTGGTAAAAGTTTATCAACTGTTTACCTTGAAGTCTCAGAAATTTCACTTAAGCAGAAAGGGCCCCAAATGGCTGTAGCTGATGGGATACAGAAAGGTGCTGGTTAGTCTCCAAGGGACTTGATTTTTTCAAATTAGAAATGTTTTAAAAACTTTTGAAATAGTTTTAAAAAGAAAATTAAAATGTTTTCTCAACTGCTAAAACACCTCTGGGAAAGCCCCGTTTGAAAACCCACCTCTTCCAACTACTTTAGTTATTTTAATTGAAGTCTTGAAATACGGGGAGGACTTATGAGGGAGGTCTCCATCAGCGGCTCTCCATGACCGCAAAAGTCCATCAAGGGCAAATGCACTGCAATTAGTCAGGCTCCAAAGGATACTTTCTCGTCTCTTGAACTAAAAACAGATCTAGCATGTGGTCCTCCAGGAGAGGCTGGAGAGTTTAACTTAATGCAGAAGAGATGACACAAATATCTGTTCCAGGAAGGCCGTTTGGTGTAGGTGACCTCCACTCCACCAGACCTCAACCTTGCCATGTAGTTATCACCACCCACGTTCCCTTCCATCCTTTCTTGTCATCCCATCTGTCTGTCCACCCGTTCTTCCTCCCACCCATCCATCCACCCATCCATTCATTCATCTACCCACCGAAACCTACCGACCTACCTTTCTTTCTTCTTTCCATCCATCCTCCATCATCCATCATCCATCCATCCATCCATCCATCCTATCCGCCCATCCATCCATCCATCCATCCATCCAACCATCCATCCATCCAACTCTGAGTAGGTCCACTTGAGCTAAATGTAATCCTGGGCCTCCTTCCCCATCCCACAACCAGCTCGTACGGGGAACAGGACCCTGGGTTTGCATGGTTCCCTAGTGTCTGGTGAGGCAGAGGAAGGGGTGCCTCCGGTGGCTGGGGGACTGGCCCCCTCACTTCTATGCTCAAAGCCCCACCTCTCCCTGGGCTTTGTGGCAGGTTTGCTTTCTGCCCTCCTCACCCAAACCCCTCAGGCCTCAATTCTGGCTTGTTCATTTTCATATCCCAGGGCCCAGCGTGGCTTGTGCTGTTTGTTGAGTGAATGAATGAAAGTTCCAGATCACAGGTGGGATGGGGTGGGAAGTGGTTAAGTGGCCTCTCCAAAGCTGACACCATCCCATCTTCCTTGACTGACCCCTTTAGGGTCCCAGAACCTTCAACACAGCGTCTACTTAGACCAAGAGTCAGTGAGACCCAGGATTTCCCCAAAACCACCCTGGGACTGAGCTGAGAGGTCCGGGGCCAGGTCAGAGGCTGAGACCTTTGAAGAATCTCAGATAAAAACAAGGCCCAGGTGTGTGTGCACCTCACTGTGTGTCTGAGTGTGTGAGTCTGTCTGTGTGTGTGTCTGTGTGTCTGTGTATGTCTCTTTCACTCTGCGTCTCTGTGTGTGTGACGGTGGTGGATGCTCAGAGTCCCCGAGGTCCAGGCTGGCCTTGCTCCGGTCTTAGGACCCAGGCGCATCTCCATGGTGAGGGGGTGGCTTGGGGCTGGTCCCCTAGGAATGGGAGGTAAGGGAGAGAGCTGAGTAAAGGGAATGGTTGGACCTAATGTAGCCACTGTCCCTTCCTGGCTCTTCCTCCTCCAGTCCCCTGCTCAGAACCCTCAGGGACCCAGGGTCACTGACCAGGAAGCTGGCAGGTATAGTTCAGCAGGCCTGCCCAGGTGATCCCTGCCCAGAGCCCCCTGGGGTTGAGCCTGGACGGCTGGCAGAACAAGAGGCCCACCCAGTGCTAGGATGAGGTGAGGACTGGGCCGGCCAGAGGCAGGAGTCTGAGAGGGGCCTGGGGTGGCCGGGCTGCGGAGGGGGCAGATTCATGACCCCTGGGAACCCAAAACGGCCTCCTCCTAATTAACTCCAGTGGCAGGGAGCAGCCAGGGAAGGTCAGCAGCCTGGGATTTATTCTTAAGCCTGGTTTGTAAAGTAAAGGCTCAGGGTAGCTTGACACCTCCTGGCCTTCCTTCCTCTTGGGGGCAAACAGTTGGCTTCTGTCCTCTTGTGCCTCAGTGACCGGTAAGGAGGAGGGCAGCGGAGAAAGACCTGTGGCCTACCAGGGGAGGGGGGCCCGGCTAGGCCTCCTAGCAAAAGCACGGTTCCTCCCCTTCTCTCCCTTAGAGCCAGCCTCGCAAAGGCGACAGTGAACCTGAACGCCTGTGCAGCCCCCCAAGATCGAAGGCTATTATTATACACTGTTGATAGCGGAGGAGGCTGTGGCTCAAAGGAGCTAAGGAACTTGCCCAAAGTCAGTATTCGAACCCAGATCCTTCATGCTCCACAGAGACACCCAGAGGCTTGGTGGAATAATCCAAGCTTTGAGAATTCTTCTCCCAAACCCCACGTGCCCTCACACAGCGTTCATCCCCTCCCGATCTTCCTCCCGCTTCGTCTCACTCCCTGGCCATGACCGCCCCATCCATCCGCCCACCAGGACCTCGCAGGGGGCCAGCTGTGGGCTGGGTGCTGTGTCCAGTACTGAGGACTGAACGGAGAATGCAAGAGACATGGTCCCTGCCTCAGGGAGCCCGTGTTCCATGGGGGAAGATGCGAAGGAATGAGGAAAGTCAGACAAACATTACCATGAGTGGGACTTCATTTAAATTGGGGGATTTATAAGGTTGTTGTATTACATCCATCATGTAATAAGAAAACCACAGCTCAGAGACACTAAGCAACCTATCTGAGGTCACACAGCAACTGAGTGACAGAGCTGGGATTTGAACCCAGGTATTTTTTTTTTTTCTTCACTATTCCCTCTCCCAGTAGGAGAAAGGCCATTTCCTCTCTTCATGGGGTCTCGTGCGGATTGAGCACACAGAAGCTGGTACCCACCCAGCGTCAGTAGGTGCTCTCATTATTATTGTCCATGGGGAGAAGGAGCTGAGAAAATCAGAGCTCGACCCTTCGATGTGTCCTCCTCTGCTGCTGAGTGCTCGTGATAGGGGAGAATGCTCGGGGATCTAACTGTCGGAAAAAGGGTGCAGCGTCACCCACATGGGATAATCTCAACTATGAAAATGTAGCTAGTTAAAATGTAGGAAGTCGCCAGGCTGCTAGGAGCAGGGGGCGTCTCAGGCTGGGATCACGGCTGACGGTCACTGGCTTCCTTACGCTGGTCTGTCTAAGGAAGGCCGTCTCCAAAGACCAGCACCGTTATTTACGAACGTAAGAAAAAAAGGCAGAACTCCGCTTCCCCCCAGATCCTTGCTCAAGCAGATCCTTTACACGCGCGTCACTGAGCACAGAGGGTCCAGCCCCGCGCAGGGCCTCTCCGAGCTCCCGCCCACTGTGAGGTGACCGTCTGTTTGCATTCCTCTCCTCGCTGTTGAGTGAATGAGTGAAGGGGCTCGCAGGGACCCCCGAGTTCCCGGTTTACACTTACACACTGCGCTTGGCCGTCGGGGTGCTGTCATCGCCGTTTCCAGACTATGTCCTGTCTCTCGGAGGGCAGGGACTAAATCTCACCCATTCGGGGTTTCCTGTGACTCTACCTCGTGCTCAGAACAGGCTGTTTTTCTCTGTTTTAAATGCCAGGTCTACTTGTGGACTCCTATTCATCCTGCAGAACCCCACTTGAATGCCCCTCCAGTTCTGAAGCTTCCCCGATGCCCCTTCGACCCTCCCACAACCACGCTATGCAATGGCCAACATCTACTGAGCACTTGCCACGGGCCAGGTGCTGTGCTGACTCCCTCTGTGTGTTTTCTCCTTTCATCCTCACGATCCCACAAGTGGGTATGGTTACTCTTGCCATTTTATGGGTGAGGCTCAGACAGGTAAAATGACTTGCCCAAGGTCATACCGCTCATCGCTAGCAGAGCCATGTGATTCAGAACTCAAGTTCCTGACCGCCAGCGCTAATGCTTGTTTGTACCTCCACTAGTTAGTGCACAGAGGCCAGCGTGCTGGGCCTGTTCGTCAGCACCCCTGCCATGCCACCACGACGAGCTTGCGAGCACCCTACTTATCTCGTAACCTCAGCATCCAGCACGGACCAGGCACAGAGTAAGACCCAGCTTTTGCTGTCACATGGCACTGGTTCTAAGAGGCCTCGAGAAAAACCTGTTGACCAGAGAACGGGCTCTTTTCACCCAGCCGTGCCTTCCTCGCCTGGGGGCTCTCACCGAGGCCTGGACTTGGCGTTCATTGCTGGAGTCCAGCTGCAGAGCACAGTCCCACGAGTGACGTGAGCCAGGTGGTCTCTGGGTGGGTCCTGGGAGGAGCATGTGTTTATAACTGGCAGCCCTGGAAAGCTCCGAGTCCCTGGGCCCCGTGTTTTAGACCAGAGTTGGCGTCTCTCTCAGAAGGAAAGAAAATACCCACTAGAGACCCCAAACCACGGCTGAGGGGGTGGGAGACAGGAAGGTCACAATGTGAAGGCTGAGTCGCCCTCCTCCACCCAATCCCTCCAGCAAGAGGATGTTAATAAAAATCCATCCTCGAGGCTGGATGAGGACACGCAAGCAGCAAAAGTCAGTGTGTAACACCTCTAGAGGCACCTCTAGGGGTGCCCGCGAGACCCAGATGGGTGGGCGTGTGTGTGTGGGTGGGTGATATCGGAAACATGGACACACGCGCTCTTAACAGGTACGTGGCTAGTCTAAGTTTAGTCCCGAGCTTTCCTCTCTTGCCCATCCCTGTCCCAAAAAGAGACCCCTCATCTCCTGAACAGAATGGCCTGGAACACAGGCTCGGGGGCTGAACTGCTCGGGCTCAGTTCTCTGCTCTGCCACTCATGAGTTCCACAGACTCGGAAAACCCACTTAACCACTCTATAAATTAAGGTTATTAAAATGCCCACTTTGAAGGGCGGTTGGGAGGACGAAGAAAGGACACGATAAATAACAGTTGTTATTATTCTTGTTGTTATTCCTATTACCCCAGGAACAGAAATAGATGCCCCCTTGCTCGCAGAAGATCCCACTATCCCCCAGAAAAGTGGGGTCACTAAGGCAACAGACCCCTGGGAGACCCCAACCGGGGCCTCTCGGCCTCTAGAAACAGCCTTGACTAGGGCAGAAGCACAATCTTAGAGACCTGTCCATTCTCCCTGACTTAGTAGACCCTGCTCTGGCCACAGCCTCGGCCCAGGAAGGTGGGACAGGGGACAAAACTGTGGAGCGGGCTGCAGGTCACCCATTAGGAGAGGTTTTGACACTGAGCGCCGGGGAACCCTGGAGGGGTTCCGGTGAGAACCCTCGGGGGCTGCCGAGGGGTGGGGGCCTTGGTAGGTAGGGTCCCAGGCCATCCAGAGCAGTGACACTTTAATTGGGCCTCTACAACAGTCATTTCTACAAAGATTCTGGTGCTGAAAAATAGTTAAGTTCCTCTGCAGGACAGACCTTTTTTTTTTTTTTTTTAGGAATAAACCACAGTTTTTTTTTTTCTAGGAATGCCTCAGCTCTCATGTAGTAGTGGGAGTGCCAGCCAGTCACCCATCACGCGACACCCAGCCTTCAGGAGAATTGATGGCAGGCACTACCCTGAGACGTTTCCAGACAGCTTAGTCTTTCTACCTTTCCTCCAAACTCTACGTGCCCCTGTCCATGCCCAGGTTCATTACCTGTGTCCCGCCACTTACCGGGTTACCCCCGCAGGTCGGAGGTGACAAACACCACTCGGCAGGTCAGGGGTGACAAACACCGCTCGGCCTCTCTGTGAGGCTACAGAGCTCGCCTGCTCCTTCCTGTCCTTGCACTGCTGAGCTGCCCAAGTGACAGGCGGGACTTTCCCACGGAGCCATGGTAGGCTTGCTCTGGCCTCGTCCCCTTTGGGACATGCCGAGAATGTTCTGGCTACCGCTGGCTCAGCTACTGAGAGGACTGTTACGAAGCTCCTCAAATTAGAGCAGCCGATGCTGTCTTCCTCCTACGGGCCCCTGACCACAGCCTGGAGCTGGACACGGACTTCCTCCCGGCCGACGTCCAGCCCGGAACCGGCCCCCTGGGAGTCACAGGGACAAGCATGAGCGCAGGGTACGCCTGCGGCAGCCTCCCACCCGGTCCTGTGACGGCCGCAGGAGCGAGGTAGGGCACCCATTGGGTGCCCGAGGAAATCGAGGCACGGGGGGCTGTGCGACATGCCCGAGGTTACTCGGTCAGTAGCGGGTGGAGCCCACCTCCAACCTGCTCTGTCTGATGCCCAGCCTGTGCCCTCGGCCACTGTGCTCCACCTGTAGGAGCAGGGGACTCCATGAAAGGACGTATTCATTTGCTGCACAGGTGCCACCGAGCACGGGCCGCATGACAAGGACTGCATGGCGAGGCGTTCCCCTCCCAGGGAAGGAAGGGTCGCCACTGGTGCAGTACTTGTTGAATGGGTGACAGTGATGACCCTCACCCCGCTGTGGCACCCTGGGGGCCTTTAGAGCCTGAGGGGGAAGGACCCCTGAGGACAGGAGATGCCCGCCTCTTTTCCCCCTGAAGATTCCTCCTGTCCGCCATCGATGGTTTTTCCCCATCCTACACCCAACCTGTCAGTCTGACTTCTGGGATCCAGAGGCTGGCCACCTCTCGTCTCCTTCGTGGCGGCCACTCCGGGCCCAGCCCCCCGTCAACCCTCACCTGGGCCCTAGCAACGGCCCAAACCGTCTCCCTGCTTTGACCGTTGGTCCAGCGCCTCCGCCCCTGCAGCAGAATAGACTGTCCCCCACACAGCAGCCAGAGCCATCCTTCTAGAACGTAACTCAGACCTCGTCACTGTGCTCGCAACTCCCAGTGGCTCCCCGTTTCACTCAGAGTGACATCTACAGTGTTCACCATGAGCACGGGCCCTCCCTCATCTGACCGATGTCCCCACCTCTCCGCCCTCAGCTCCCCCACTCCCAGGGCTGGCTGGTCTCCTGTCCCAGGGCCTCTGCACCCCTTCCCTGTGCCCCTCCCCCGAGCGGCCCTCTCCCCACCCCCCTCTCTTCTGTTAGGCTCTGCTCAAGCGCGTCTTTAACTGAGAGGCCCTTCGTGTAAAATACCCCCCTACTCCCACAGACGCTTGCTTCCCAACCCTCTCTCTGCTTTTTAAAAATAATGTTTTATTAATAGACTTCATTTTTTTAGAGTAGTTTTAAGCTCACGGCAAAATTGAGCGGAAGGTACCGAGATTTCTCTCATCGTCCTGGCCCCCACACAGGCACAGCCTCTCCTCCCATCGACATTAGCACCAGATGGGGACATCCGTTACAACTGATGGACCCACCCTGACACATCATCCTCGCCCTAAGTCCACGGTTCACGTGCGGGTTCACTCTTGGTGCTGCCTTCCACGGGTTTGGACAGGTGAGCAATGACTGTATCTACCACGGATACACACAGAATCGTACAGAGAGTAACTTCACTGCCCTAGAAATCCTGTGCTCTGCCTATTCACCCCTCCCTGCCCCCGGCTCCTGGCAACCACGGATCTGTTTCCTGTCGCCTAAAGTCTGGCCTTTTCTAAAATGTCATGTAGTTGGAATCACACAGTATGTAGCCTTTTCAGACTGGCTTCTTTCACTTAGTCATACGCATGTAAGTTTCCTCCACCTCTTTCCACGGCTTAAGAGCTCATTTCTTTTGAGCCCTGCATAACATCCCATTGTCTGGATGCTCCACGGTTCACCTACTGAAGGGCCTCTTGGTCGTAAGTTTTGGCAGTTATGAATGAAGCCGCTGCACACGTCCGCGTATGTGGCCCTGCCATTTAACTCCCCAGATCTCTGCTCTTCCAGTCGCTGAGACACCCATCTCCCTCTGTGATGGATGCCTCCTGTCCCCAGAGACAGAGGGCACCCCCCCTCAAAACCTGATACCACTGCCACCTACCAAGAGCAGGTGCTCCAAAACCAAGTGGGACAACTGGGCTAAGTCCCCGTCTCATCCCCGGGTGTGATTCTTGTGCATCTTTTTGGTTCTGGGACCAAACCCTCCGGGGAAACCATCTCATAGGCTGACCCTAGGGAGAGCAGGACAATTCCTCACTTCCAGCCAGAAACCCAACGAGCAGCAGTAACAGCCCAGGAGACCCGCCCGGGAGACCCGCCCAAGGTCTGTGCCTCCTTCTTGTCTGCCCTCAGACCTCACTTGATGAAACATGGGGACGGGGTAGGGGTGTGTGTGTGTGTGTGTGTGTGTGGTATGTGTGTGGGTGTGTGTGTGTATGTGTGTGTGTGTGTCCCAAGTCACTGGCTGAAGCCCATGACCTCAGCCCCAGTTCCTCCATCCGGACTTCCTGGTGGCGAACACCAGATGACCTTGAGGTGGGAGTGTGGGGGAGGGGTGAGGAGAGCCAGCATTGATGACTTTTCTCCAGCACACACTGCACATCCTCCTGAGAAGTGGGAACGTAAGTCCGGTACACGGATGAGGCCCGGACAGGCTGAGGAGCTCATGCAGGTTGCTCTACCGGGAGTTTCAAAGCGACACTTGAACCTGGACTCCTAACCCGAGCTTCATCACGGCTGCTCCTTGTCCTGCCAACTCGCTTCCTCCCTCCTTCCCTCCCTCGCAGAGTATTTACTGAGTGGTGACTGGATGCCAGGCGCTGTTGGACACTCGGGGATACAGTGGGTAATAAATCCCACTCTCCTGGAGTTTGCTTTCACGTGTGTATGTGGAAGATGGCCGACAATAAACACATGAACGATTGACTATATATAATATATATATAGTCAATAAAGGAGGCCAAAAGTGCATGAAAGGAGCAGAAAGCTTTGCAGTGGGGCCGGACGAAGTGATCGTCGGGTGGGAGTGGTATTTAGATGGGGGTAGGAGCAGGGAAAGCCTCTGAGGAGGTGACATTTGGGCAGACACTTCAGGGAAGTGGAGGAGGCAGCACTGTAGACATTCCAGGCAGAAGAAACAGCCAGTGCAAAGGGCCTGGGGTGGGAATAAGTTTAGTGCGTTGGGGGTCAGCAAGGAAGCCAAGTGGGAGACTGGAAGTCGGGGACTGTTGACATTGGGGGTGGTCCTGAATTCTCTTCTCAGCGACGGCGAAGTCCTTTGGAGGGTCGTGAGCAGAGAAATGACGGCCTCCGACTTGCACTTGGGGCCACGTTCTGACGGCGGAATTGCGGGTATGGGACCAGGGCAGTGCAGGGGGTCGGTCAGGAGCTGCTGTGCTGGCAGGCAGGTGACGGATGTGATGGAGGGGGCTGAGTGGAGGTGACGGAAGAGGAGAGGTTCAGCATGGCTGCGGGGTTGGGCTGCCAGGGGTAGAAGACCCCAATTTGGCCCGAGAACAGGGAAGAACTGGTTGCCATGTACTGAGCCCCCAAACCTGTCTCTCCGGGGATAACGGCCTGGCAAGTCCCCAGTATGAAGAAAGAGAAAGATCCTGCCTGAGACCCCCGCGTCCCCGCCGCACCCCCCTCCTCCGCCCCCCAGCTCCAGAACACTGGGCTCGGCAGAGGGACGGGGAGGGGTGGCCGCGAGCGCGGAAACAGCTCCAGGTGGCCGAGGCGGCCTCTCCGGGCAGAGGCACCTGGATGCGGGCCAAGCGGGCCAGCTACCCACCTAGCGCCGCTGGTAAACACAGCAGTTTCCAATAACAAAGTGGCCGGCCATCCCAACCCTGCCCCTGACAGCAGCGAGCCGGCGGCCGGCCCCGTGCGCCGCGGCGAGTCTGCATCACGGGGTGCGGCGAGGGGCGGCGAGGGGCTGGCGGGAGGAGCCGGAACCTCCGCGGGTCCGTCAAGAGGCTCCAGGAAGTCTTTCTGAAAGCGGGCCCGGGGGCGG
>NW_024350927.1:4059692-4078551 GCF_902729225.1 Pteropus medius | reverse complement strand
AGGAGGGGGCGGGGTTGGGGTTGGGGCGTGGATGGGGAGGGCGGTGGGTGCGGATGGGGGGGTGAGGGGTCCCCCTCCCGCGGCAGGGACCGCCTGCGCTTCCTCCCTCCAGCCCAGCGGTAAACAAACGCGGTGATGTCACGAGCGCCGCTGACCTGCGGCTGAACCCAGAGCTGTAAATGAGATGCAAGGTGCCAGCAGCCTCCGGGCCTCGCAGCCTGCGAGCCACACACGCTCCTCCGCGCCGGCCTGAGGTTACCCCAGCTGCACACACGGACAGGATGCTGCAAACGCCACCAGACATTGCAACACGCAGCCAGTCTGCTGGCCGCAGCATGAACCGTCCCGACGCCCTCCTCCACCGCCCCCCTGGCGGGCACTGGCCCAGCTGGAGCTCGGCCTCCCTCCTCTGGAGCATCCCAGGGGGCTGGCAGCTTCCCCACATCTGGGGTCAGCCTCTCCACTAGGGACCCCTGCTGTGCCTCCCCAGGGGGCCTCCAACCCTCACCTGGGCTTCCGGGGTCAGCTTTGGGCTTTCTACCCACGAGATTGGGGCAGTACCTGTCTTTGCACTCAGCTTTCTGGAAAGCTCATTTCTCTTTAACGAGGCTGGTGCTGTAGGCTCTTTCTCCAAGTGTAAGATGCCAAAGTGTCTGCACCAGCCACTCCCCTCCCCCACCAAGCAGGAGACCACCCTTTATTCCAGGGAACTCCCAGGAGGGCCTGGACTGCCCTGAGGAGTGGAAAGCAGCAGGGCTGGGCAGGCTGGCCAGCAAGCACTCTGCTCTGGAGTTGATTTGCTGTGTGACTTTTGGATGAATCACTTGGCATCTCTGGGCTTCACCATCTCCCCCGGGGGCAGGGCAGGGAGGAGTGGGGAGAATCCAAAGTGGCCTCCCTGTCCTGGTGTGGGAAAGGTCACAAGTGCGAGAAGCCCTCACCAGGCTTCAGGGGTTAGTTAGAAGCCTCAGGTGCAGGGCCTGGCACAGTGAGAACTCGGACACACTCAGGGAAACCAAGGCAGGCCTTCTCTTCACAGGTTTGCCTCCCAAACTTGGCCTTCGGGGTTCACTGTGAGCCAGGGCTGTGGAAACATATGAATAAATAGTCCCATGGGCCCAAGGACCCCACACACGGCTTCCCCTACTTGGACCCCACCAACTCAGGTCCTTGTGGGGTTTGGGGAAACCTAGAAATGACCCCAGGTCTTTAAGAAGCGCCCCGGGAATGCAGCGGGCACAGCTTCCCTTTCACTGAAGTTAATATTTAAATCTCTCTCCCTTGTGACACCCTGTTTTATTGTCTTCACAGCATGTTGTCACTGTCTGAAAGTTTAAGTCATTCGTTTGCTTGTTTATCGTCTCTCCCTCTCCCCTGACACACACACACTCTCTCTCTCTCTAGAACTGAGGCTCTCACCCCAGCACCTGGCTTGGTAACCGGGTGCCTGGTGCGTATGTGTATGTGGACGAATGAATGAAATAATGTGCCTCCCCTGTGAATGGGATGATAACGTCCCTCGAGGGGACCTCGGGAGGGACAAAGTTGACCACCCATGCGGCATGGCTATCATGAGGACCAGCCACATCATTTGCCGGGCCTCGTGCAAAATGAGGATTCGGGGCCCGTAGTTCCAAAATTATTGAGAATTTCAAGATGGTGACAGCAGGGAATTAACAATCGCAGGACCCTTTCTGAGCGTAGAGTCCTGTGTGACATGTCACACGTCACATGTCACACACCCAGGAAGTTGGCCAGGGCGATGACACAGAGGATGCTCAACAGCAGTACCCGGGGGACTGAATGCCATGTCGCCCACCAGCCTTCCACCCCTTCCGTGGGCAGCAGGGCTACCGTGTGATACAGAGTGCACAACGCATCCCAAACAGACAGCTGACAACGGCTCGCTAAGAGGTGCCTGCTCTCCGCGCGCATGTGCAAAAAGCAAAAGCCGTCAGCACGGAAGCATATTAAAGTTAGGGGCAAACGGAATTGGAGAACAGTCATCGCCATAATAAAGCCTCAGCTTCACAACCAAAACAAGACTCAAATCCTTTTTTTCCCCCTTCATTTGACTCATACATTTAGGCAAGTCCTCAAGGGGCTGTGTATGGACCTGAGCTACTGGTCCACTTTAGAGAAGCGGCACTGAGGTCCTGGAAATGTCAAAGGCATGGCCAGAAGGCAGCTGACCTGGGACCCGAGCCTGACAACACTTCTGAGAGCTGCTGGCAGAGGTGAGAATATAGCTGTAGTTTTGGGAAAGGAAAGGCGAGGTTTTTATCAGAGTCACTCTCTCAGCATCCCCTTCCTACCCCTACCTGAAATCTGGAGGTCCCTGAGCTCGGGTGTCCCAGGGAGACCCTCAACTAATTAAGTATAATTTATGGACTGGCCTCCCAAGGACAAGCTTTAAATTACTTGTAAGCCATGCCAGGGTAACTCTCTAACCTACGGCTATTAATTAGAAATCGGTTCAATCTCTGCTGGACGAAGGTCAAATGCTATGGAGTTGACCCTTTTGGCTGGCTGGCGTCCAGCTCTCGGGCTGGGGATCTGGGCCCGGAGGACTGGGACATTCAAGGGAAATGACAGGACATTGCAACGGGAAGTGGCCTGGTCGGCACATCCTGCATAAGGCCAGGATGCTGGGAGCAAGCCCGCGTGGGCCTCGGCCCAGGAAGCCAGGCAAAGCGGGCTTTTCCCTGAGCACCGGCCCTGCAGAAAGTAGGTGTCAGTGGTCCACAGAGAGGCCCTATCCCTCCACCATCGGAGAATCGGGCCTCCCTCCCCTTCCATTCAGCCAGTCTGGTCGCGAATGCTGTGGAAACCCATCTTTGGCTCCCTGGTGCTTTCCCAATCAAGTCTATACTCCACCCCAAGGCCACCAAGCACTGTGAGGTCTGGCCCTGCCCAGCTCCCACAACTCCCCACTCGCACTTGAGTTCGAGTCAGCCCAGACTCTGTGGCATTCCTCGATGGGACCAAACTCTCTCATCTGCCACTTTCCAGACACGCTCTAACCCTCTGTTTTCCTTCGGGCCCCCACCTCATCTTTGATTTCTCGCCTGAGACCCCAGCCCTCGCCATTGCTACCCTTCCTTCCCCAGAAGCTAGCCTGCTTGGATTCAGATTTCATGACTTGTGTGTGCTGTGTGACGTTAAGCAAGTATTTAACTTCTCTGAGCCTTAGTTTTCTCAATTTTCAAACAGGGTCAGTAATAGTTCCTATCTCACAGGGTTGTTCTGAGGAGCAAATTAGATTGTCCCTGTGAATTACTCAGTATGTAAGAAGAACTTTATTAGCAATTCAGAGACTGGCTGGAAGCCATGCCCAGAGCTGCCTATCATGACACAGTGTCACTGGGGGCTCCCGGTCCATCTTTCCAGCAGGACTGTGGTTGGGACCCAGAACTCGATGTATTTTTTCCCTGCCATGCCCACTTGGTGCCTGTGACCAAGGAACGCGCCCCCTGTGTATCCTCCCCTCCTGTCAGACCTACCCCCACAGGGAGCCTTCTGTAAGACCCAGAGTTTTCTGTGGAGCAGCTGCCTACTCAGTGAGGGACCAATTAAAACCTCCCATTTCTGATTTGGTTTCCAAGGGCAAACCCTCTCCTGTGACATCCTACTGCCCTAGTCACATTGCCAGCTGCTCTGAGGCAGGAATTGTGACATCTTTCACCCCTGGTGACTCTGGGTGGCTCCTGAAATGGAGCTTTGCATTCTCCTGGTACTCGGGGCGGACCTAGCCGCATTTTCTGAGCCCCTGGCTGGCATGGTCTGTAACCTCCTGGAGTCCTCCGCATGACCCTGGGAGGTCGAGAGTAGCACTGTCACTTCATAAATGAGAAAACCAGGCTCAGGGAATGTGGCCCGCAGAATAATGGCCTCCCCCAAGACGCTCACATCCTAATCGCCAGAACCTGGAAATATGTTACCTTACCTGGGAAAGGGGGATTGAGGTTGCAGGTAGAATTAAATTTGCTAATCGACTGACTTTAAGGTAGACAGAGTCTCCTGGATTATCCAGGTGGGCCAGATTAATCACGTGGGGCCTCAGCAGTGGAAGAAGGGGACAGAAAGGAGAGGGAGAGACATGTGACTGACTCTGGAAGCTGGGTCAGAGTGACGCAACCCTGCTGGCTTCGAGACGAAGGGGCCACGTGCCAAAGAACGCAGGCGGCCTCTAGAAGCTGGAAAAGCCAAGGAAACGGATTCTCCCCCAGAGCCTCCAGAAGGAACGCAGCTCTGACACCATGATTTGCGCCCCGTGAGACCCGTGTTGGACTTCCGACCTCTCGAACTGTAAGAGAACAGACCTGTGCTGTTTTTAGCCACGCAGTTTGTGGCAGCGTGTGAGAGCACCCGCAGGAAGCTCGTATGGAGAGGTTAGGGGACTTGTCCAAGGCCTTCAGCCAGGGGAGCTGGACTTGAAACCCCGGTCTGATGGCTCCCAAGTCTGGGCTCTCAGTGGCATAGCAGACCCTCCTCATGCTAACCTATCATCAGTTAAAACGAACCCTCTCCGTCATAAAGGAATGCCCCAGAGGGCTTAGAGTGGATAAACAAGACCCACAGCCCCGCCATCGTGGCCAGCACGTCCTAAACACCCATTTTGTGCTCAGGGCTTTTGAAACATTATCTCTTTGGATCCTCATTTTACAGATGAGGAAACAGGCTCAGAGAGGTCTAGTAACTTGCCCCGAGCCACTCAGCGAGCGGGCGGAAGAGCCCCGTATGTATTTGGTTGGTTGACTCCCAAGCTCAAAATCTGAATCAGTATTCCATACTGGCTCCTTGAGGGAGAAAAAACAAAATGAACATGGGTGTGCAAGCTCACATGTGTGAGCACACGTGCACACACACACATACACCCATCTGTCAACACAAATGCTCAAGAGGTGGCCCCCAAACCAGGACAGTGGATCTGGGAGCCCAGCACGCCCAGTCCACATTGCCCGTGCCCCTGGCGGGCAGTGAGGACCCTGCCCCCTCTGCTGCGTGTTCACATGGAAGTGGCCCGGAAAGGTGAGATGAGACACCCTCTTTTTGCCCAGTGAGATGTGGGGACATGGGATACGGGAGCCGAGGGTGGCCTGACTTCACCGAGTGTGCCTGGCAGGACTGCCTGCCTGCAGGAAGGTCATGCTGCCCTCTGTGGTCACGCTGGGCTGGCCAGCTGAGCTCAACTGTGTCCGCCCCCTATTCTGGGAGCTCTAAAGGACCCCAGAGACTCTTCCTCCCACCTGGAATGACCCGGTATCAGCTCCCTCTGCTCACCTGCCTGCAGCCTGAAAGGAGAGAGCGGCTTCTCACATCCAGAGAACGCCACCACCAACAGTGACCTAGCAAAGGGACGGCCTCTATTCTCCTATCACAGTGGCCTTCAATCTAGAAAAAATTACAGAGGTCTGTTGAGGACATGCTCGGCCACCTGGAGTGGCTGCTCATTTCGTCTCTTTGAACTACAAACTTCCTGATGGCTTTTCAACCCCGAAAAGCCATCTGATCTTTCTACCTGGAGAGTGTCAGTAAATGACCTAAAGGGTCCATAGAACTAGACCCGGGACTGGCTGACAGACAGGCCCACATCTCCTGAAGTTTCTGCTCGGGATGACTGACAGCTGGGTTGATCCCTCCACAAGGAGGAGGACGGGACATCTCCCGAGTCCCTTTGCTCCTGGTAGCGACACCCTTATTTCACTCACGGAAGCCCACCTCCCCACTTTCAAACACCGCGGTTTGGCCGGGGCCGGTACATGGTTGGCTCAGGGACAGGCCTGTGACCCACCGCTGGCCAATCAATCATTGACCCACTGCAAGTGATGGCTTTGGGCTCAACCCAATCACAGCCAGGGAGACTCAGTCCCTGGACCCCTCCGGAACTGCTGGGCAGAGGACACTAGTCCGTCCACTCTCCTGGGAACTGGGGAAATTCAGGCAGCAGGGGCAGACGTGAGCAGCCCCGTGGCAGACAGGACCTGCCTGAAGAGAGACTGACTCCTGACAACACGGTGTGAGCCCCCGGAACCACACCTGGAGTCAGACCTACCCAGGGACCTTCTGGTCACGCCAGTCAATAAACCAATAGAAAGGACACCTCCAGACCCGCCATCAGAAAAGCTGTAGTGCGTGATATCGGACCTGTTTAGACTCCTTGGCTGCTAACAGCACACGTTGCACAGACTCTCCTTGGGGGTTGTTGGCGTGTTCTGTTCTGTTACATAGAAAGATGAACTGAGAGGCAATCAAAGTCACTGGTTCAAGAGCAGGCACCCTCGGTTCAAATCCCACTGGGTCACTTACTAGCTGTGTGATCTTAAGTTATTGACTCTCAGTCTTGACCAGTTCAAAGAAGGTAATAATAGTACCCATGAAGGAGCTTACTGGGGGGACTCAATGACTTTATTACATGTAAAGTGCTCAGAATGGTTCCTGCACATAGTAGGTGCTCACTAATCATAGGCTCTAATTAGTATGATGGGTCGGTCATGTATTCGCCCAGGCAACAAACATTTATTAAGCACCTACTATGTGTCAGATACTGTGCCAGGCGCCTAGGACACTTGATGAGTAAGAGGACATGTCCCCTGTCCCCCAAGAATCTTATAATCTTTTGGAGAAGACACAAGGCAACGAGCAGCCATAGAGTGTGGTGAGTTGCCATGGTAACCAATAGCTTTGGCCTCACCACAACCCAGTTGAGCTACTTGGACGCAGAGATGAAAATGACTAATACTCACTCAGGGGAAGTTGGGCGGTTGTCAGGGGAGGGGGCGGTGGGGACCAGAGCAGAGGTCAAGCCTCGGACCAGACTCCACCTCTCGGCTGCAGAAGGGCCTGCACTGGACCAGTCCCTGCCCAGGAGGAAATCTCTGCTGTCACCAGTCATCTTAGCAGGCTCTGAGCCTCCCTATGGGGACGGTGATTCCCTCCCACTGATTTCTAGAAAGGGTCAAGAGCTGAAATCTCCGAGGGCTTCTGTGGCACGGGCAGATTCCTCCCCTTCCTTCCTGGGGAATTGTGGTCCTTTCCCAGGACCAGGGAGAGTTCGGTCAGCGGGTTCTTTGCCTTTTGCCCCATCATACCCAGTAGAGCGTCTGGCCCAATAAGCAAAAGGTGCAGAGCTGGGGCCAGGGGGTTGTCCACTGTGCCCCTTCCCTGACTGGACAGAGCCATCACTTCTCGGGTATGTTGTCATGCTGAATTAGGAGGTGTGGCTACATTATCATACTGAATCTTCACACAGGCATTTTTCAGATGGGGGAAACTGAAGCGCAGAGAGATAAGGTTACCTGTCCAAGGTCACACCGCAGGTCGCTCGGAGGGCCCCCAGGATTTATGGGATCAGGAATTGGCTCCCAGCAGCCCTGGTGGGCACTGCAAATTGCATAAGTGCTCCGGCTGGTAGGCTGGCCTCTACCACAGAGAAGACCTTGGCACCTGTGACACTGCCTGTGGGTTGGTCCTTGGCTTTGGGGCTGGGGTGGCCATGTCACATTTGCCTAAGGCCGGGTCCCTGTGGGGCAGTTTCCATTAACACACAAATCTTACATGGAATTCTAAGCTATGGAGCAGAAGTGAAGCTAATCTAGTTAAGAGGAGGTGGGGGCCCCTCAGAACTGTCTGCTCCACTGCCCACACGGCCCTCAGGTGCTCTGGAACGCAGTTTGGAAATTTGGTTTCAGAACCTCAACTGGAACTGGTGTTAGGGGCTGCCTAGGGACCGTCAGGGCTCAGGTGGGCCAGAGGCCAGCAGAAGCGGGTCGGGCAGACAGAAGACAATTGTCTATAAACACTCCCAGGAGTATGTTTCAGTGTGGACCAAATGACCATATGGTTCATTGATCCGGATGCTTTTCTAGCCCCTTCCCTGAAAGGCCACCAAAAGGGAACTCAAGTTCACATGCCCTGGAGCAGGGGATGGCCGGTGGTGTCAGAAAGGCTTGGGCTGGGTGGCCTTTGCTAGGCTGACTGCTGTTGGTATTAAGCACCACCAGGCCGCAGATCTGTGCTATCCACCCTGGGCTTGGCCCTGGCTTCTGGGCTGCAGGACACCAGAGTGTCCTGAAGGAGTTAGGTGGGTTTTGATCAGATCTACAGCCCAAGCCTCTTGGTATCTGGGATAGGCGTGAAGGCACACACACGTGTGTGTGTGTGTGTGGGGGGGCTGGTCCAAGGACCCCAGAAAAGTATAAAAATGTACATCTTTCCACATCCTTCTTGGGGCAGGGTTTACACTTTCTTCAGATCCTCAAAGGGCTCAACACTAGCAAAAGATTAAGACTTATTACAACTCCCCCAGCAGCCATCTCCTTCAAGAAGTCCTCTAAGGTTTCTCTCCATTTACGGTGACAGCTCCTGTCTTTGGTCTATCAAAGTTCTCCAGTCACTTCAAAGGATCCAGCTAGGTGACCTCAAGTGTAGCTAGCACTCTCTCGTGCCTGAATGCAGTCCCCTTGCATAGTTGAGGTGCTACACTGGTTCTCCAATGAATGAAATATGGCCACTGGTTTCCTGCTTATCAGTTAGTTGTTTCAAGCAAAGCCTGATAACCAATGACTACCTTAATCCCCTGGCAAGTATCCCAGTCATTGTATGCAAATACTGCTACTCAGTACTTACAAAAATGTTTTTGTAAAAGTAAATTTAACTACATCCTGTTGACTCCTATACTGCTTATCAGTCCTCTCTACAGAACCCTCTGTGTACCGGGCCCCATTATTCAACAGCTCGTCTCTTGACCTCTCCATAACCCTTACTGGGGTGGGCGGGCCAACCTGAGGTTATTTGTTCACCCCCATGGGCAGTGTGGCCCTCCACCCCACCTGGACTAGGTCCTGTGCCTTTGCAGGGTGAAGGCAGCTGACCCGGTCTCCAGCCCCCTAAAAATGCCCACGGATTTGCCATCCAGCCTAAGTCATGTCCTCTAGTCCTTGTCATCCCGAGTCTGCCTCCTGACACCCTCCAATTGCTTAAGGACCTCTCTAAAGTGTTGACCAATACCGAGCACCTTACCCATCCCCCACCCTGCTTGGCTCCACCCTGCCTGCTCCCCACCCTGCTATATGCCACCCCTGCCCTGCTCCCCCCTACCCTGCTCCCCACCCTGCCCATATCCCCATCTCTGCCCTGCTCCCCCACCAGCCCTGTTCCCCATCTCTGCCTTCCCCACCTTGCATATCCCCACCCTGCACTCTCCCTCCTCTCCCCGTCGCTCGCTCTGCTCCGTCGCTCGCTCTGCTCCGGCCACGCTGGCCTCGCACCCCCCAGGCACATTCTCTCCTCACAGCCCTTCGTCTTCTCTCTGCCCGGAAACGCCGCTCCCTCCTTCCCGGCCTTGGCCTCTTCCGCCCGCCAGGCCTCATTTCTTTCTCCTTTGCACTTACTATGATGTAACGCGCTATCTGTTTTATGTTTCCCGCGTATTATCCGTCTGCCCCCCTCGCTAAACTGTTGGCTTTCCACGGTGGGGACGTTTGTCTGCTTTGCTCGCTGCTGCATCCCCAGTGCGGGATGGCGCCTGGCGCACAGAAAGGGCACGATAGGTTTGTCGAATGAATGACAGAGTCCCTCCAGCCGTTCATTGGCTAACCTGTTCTGGCATGTGGCACTCTCTTTCTGAGAATCTGGACCTGCCCTCATTTTCAGGCCTCTAGTGCCACATTCTCTAAGGGCTGTCTGACGTCCCCGGCAGACAGAGGCACATCGCAGAATGCCGCGTGAAGACGAAGGGGAATATGTTGGGTCCAGAACCTTTCCTGCACTGATGCCCAGAACCACACCGGATTTGGGTGGTGGCGGGTTGAGATCAGGCCTTTGGGGACAAGTGGCAGTGATTGCAACAACCAGATCCCTTTCCTGGATGGAAAACGACAGCTATGGGCTACTTTCTCATGAACTTGGCTGAGATGATTTTCTCAGTAACAACTCAACCAAGAAGAAATGGAAATGGACCAGAGAAGTAAGCATAATGCCAAGGATTTCGGAAGGGCTCTGTGTAGGGGTCAACGAATGCCCTGGGCTCTGAAAAGCTGGAGTCCGAACAAAAATTATTAGCAGATGGACTAGGTAGGCCGAAGAGGGACTTGTTGACTCAGGTTCCATGTTGCTGGATCCGGGGACTATTCTCTGAAGCCCAAATAGACAATTTTGTGATTTTAGAATGAAAACGGCAAGTTCTGCTTGACATCCTAGTTGGGAAACTCAGGCCCCTCAGTCCCTTGAAAGTTACAGGTTGAAAAAATTAACATTTTCTATAAGAGTTGAAATGAATCCTTTGCAACTGAATTGCTTCTTTTTCATTAAATGGAATCTGCTGATTAACAAGAAAGTCTGAGATCTGCTGGCATTTAGGACAAATTTTTTTTGCATAAGTCTCTTTGCAGCTCAGGAAGCTTGGCAATTGGTTGCTTTCTTGGGATGGTTGATCCACGATACAAGAATTTTAGAGCAGGCCAGGATCTTAGCAATCGCTGTGTCCTCTCTCATTTCATAGGTATGCTTCTTAGCTGCAGCCTGGAGCAGGATGCTACTTTTTTCCAGGGTCTAGAATTGAGTCTCTGGTCTCCCAGCTCAGGTGAGCCAGGCCACAGGAGGCGTGGCCCTAGATGTGGCTGCCTTTGTCCCCCAGAGGAAGAAGGTTGTACCAATAACAGGAAGGTGTTTGTCCATTCATGAGACAGCCCAAATTGTAAGGCCCATTGTCTGAAACCCAAGGGCCGGATGCTATAAGCTGAAAAGCTTCTAGATGCCCACAGGTAGGGCAGGTAGCCTGTCATCCTACTTCTGAGCTGGCTCAAATGGGAGCCCAGTACTTTGCCCAGAAATTCCCTGCAAAGGCTGCCTTCAGGGTGAGGATGGGGGAGTGGGCCACTGCTGTCTCCCAGGCCACCCCTGCCTTTGTGGCCTTCATCACACATCGGTTGTTTAATACAGCTATTTTGCCCTGATCGTTCTGGCATCCACAAGATTGCCTGTCTGAATCTCTCTCCTCTCTTTCTCCTTTTTCCTATTCTCATCAATACCGGCCTAAATCAGAGTCTGAGATACAAACTCCCAGCTCCCTATCCCACCCTAATATTTTCTTTATTTGCCCCCTGCTCCCCTCCCCCAGTTTCAGCCAGGTACACAGCCTTTGATCAGGTGGTCTCTTGCACCTGGCTGCCCTTCTCACGCTCCCGGTTAAAACTCTTGGCCTTCTTCAAGGCTCACTGAAACGCTACCTCCTTCGCGAAGCCTGCCGTGAGCTAGACTAACAGCTCCACTGGGCTTCCTCTGCGTAGTGTCCTCTCAAAATGCATGTCCACCTGGAACCTCAGAATGTCACCTTATTTGGAGATAGGGTCTCTGGAGATGTAATTGGTGCAGAATCTCAAGATGAGGTCATACTGAATTTAGTATGTGCCTAAATCTAGTGACTGGTGTCCTTATAAGAGGAGAGGACACAGAGACACTCAGAGAGACAGGGAAGAAAGGCTTGTGAAGATGGAGGCAGAGATTGGGGTTCTGCTGCCATGAGCGAAGGAACACCAACCAGGAGCCGCCAGGAGCTGGAAGAGGCCAGGAAGGGTTAGCAGGGTGCAGGGCCCTGCTATCACCTTGAGTGCAAAGTTCTGGCCTCCAGAACTGAGACAATAAATTGCTATTGTTGTAAGCCCCCCAGTTAGTGATCATTTGCTATGGTGGCCACAGGAAACTAATGCACACTGTAATTTACGCCTTGGCTGTAAGCACCTGCCCACGTCTCTGTGTCTTTGTTAATTTTCGTTGTACCCATCTCTCTCTCTGGGCTCAGAGCTGCATCAAAACCTAATAGACACCTCAGGCAAGTTTGCTGAACTAGGTCTCGCAAAGACCTCATTGTCACGGGAGAGTTGGGCCTGGGCCTGCCCCTGTGCCTGCCCCTGTGCCAGGCCGGGGAAGGGTCTGGGATTTGCTGAGTGGAGGGGATAAAGACTGGGAGTCGCAGATCTACGTAAAGGGCTAGTTCCTGGCCAGCTACTTTAGGAACCGGGCCATAGACTCATGTGCTGGAAATTCAGTAATAGCAAGCCAGGCAGATGCGACTCTGAGCCAGTTCTCATACTACCTCTCTGAAATGGGTCCCTGAGTTCCTCGATGGAGAGATTGGGCCCTGGTATGTGACCTCTGCCCCCACGGGGCCTGCAATCATGGCCCAGGGCTCCTGTTCATCCCCTTCCTCATACTGTATTGAAGGCTGGAACAGCTACTGCAAATACCTCCAAGTAAACAGTTTCTTCTTCCTCCTCCCCCCGCCCCAGGGCTTCCGCTAAAACCAACTCAAGGTCAAAGACTGGAGGCTGGGCCAGCTGACTAGCTAGCCAAGAGCCTTGGGGCAAACAGAAATGAGCCCAAGCTCTATGAATGCTTTAGGGATGAATTCCAGGACATAGAAAATTAAAAAGGAGTGTGGTGGGCAATAACCCAGCAAGAGCCTTCCCCTTAAAGACCCTAAGCATAAGTGGCTCTGCCTTGGTGACATCGGTACATAGTAGGAAAGGAGAGATGTCTCCAGGTCTGGAGCCTTTGTGTCCCTTTAAGAAAAGCTGTCATCTGGGTCACCTTTGCAGCCTAAGGCACACTACTGCCCACAAATATTGCCAAATCCTGTTTGACTCAAGGTCATTATGTGAAACTGGATTATCACTTCCCCCCCAAAGTAAACAGACGTCTCTGGACATTGCAGCTGTTTGCAGACTCAGGTCTTCTTCCTTTTTTATTTTTATTTTTTTCTTTTGGGGGACTTTCCCCTCCAGGTCCAATCCCGCCCAAACCTAGGCTGGAAGGGCTCTCAGATGCAGGGAGGAGAGTCCTGTGGGGTTCACATTGTCTCCAGTCTCACATCGCTGCAGGCTACGGGTGGCTCCACCCTCCCCAGCTCTCTCCAGCCCCTCTAGGACCACCCTAAGCCCACTTTTCACACAGCTCACTGAGCCATCTCCTGTAGATTCCCCACTCCACAACACTCTTTGTCCCCAAGTCCACCGGGCCCCCAAACACTCCTAGGTCTGGAGATTGTCCCAAGTCCCTCTCACTGGACTCGGGCAAGAAGCCACGATTCCAAATTCCCCACCGTGACAGCAAGTGAAGGCTCATTAAAAAGTAGCTGGAGTAATTGGTCAGATAATTATGAGTTCCAGGGAGCGCTGCTGGTCAATCCCGACTGGTCCCGTGACTGAACCTAGGTAGGGCAAATGACACAGGAAGTTTCATAGGCCCCATGGATCCTGTTTCTGGTGACCGGATACCAACTTAAGACATATTTCTAATTAGCCCCTGCGTTTATTCCCTGGAAGAGATGGTCCATTCCGAGGGAGGCGGGGCGTGGTTCCCAGTGCGTGAACTAGCAGGGCCCACTCTGCAGGCCTCTGCCCTCCTCCCCCAGTGCCATATGCTTCTTTCTATTTAGACTTGTTTATAGTCAGTCAAGTTTTTCCAGATTGGCTAAAGGAGTTCTTCGTATGTCTACTGCAGCCAGTTACGAGAGTAGTAAGAGACTGGGCCAGGGCCTCGGCCAGCTAGAAGAGTCAGGAGAAAGTTTCTGTGGGACGCAGACAGCTAAGGAATGACAATCAACCCCACGCGATTGTCCCAAACCCCACACAACTGTCCCCAACGCCACATCCCCCTGCAAGGACACCCCCATCTGCCATCCTGATTCACTTCTGCAAAGGCTTTTGGGAGCCCTTCAATGTGGCATCACCCTAAGGAAACGAAACTGCTGAGAATAACTGTTACTTCTCCTTTTTCTGTGTGTGCAAGGGTTAAAAACACTTCCGAACTCCCCCTCCAACTGCAAGGTCAAGCAGCTGTCCAAACCACCCAAGGAGAAGCAGGAGCACGGGACAGCAGACCCCAGCTAGCTGGGCCAGGACAGGCCCCCCCGCCTGGCCGGTGTGGGAAGAGTTAATGGGCCATCAGCTCTGGCTGATAGCTCAGGCTCCAAAGTTCAGTCCCAGTCTGAGCCACCCCAGAGGAATTGTAAATCTCGGGGCAGTATTTAACAAAACAAAAGCAACCTGGAATTACATGCAGGTTTGGTTTTCTACAGTACATATTTACTTAATCTCCTAGGTATGTGGCTCCCTGTCAGATCAGCTGGCTTTGTGCTATTCTTCCACCCCCCACCCCCCACCCCGGCTCTCAACAGTTTAAGTTTCAAACGAATTCCCTATTTTCGCTCTTCCTCTTCACAGAGCTGGCTGGAGACACCCCGGCCGGCCCGCCTCAAATCTCTCTCTCCTTTGCTCTAGTCACTGGGTGAGTCAGCCCGGCTTGGGTCAGACTTGGGTGACAGCCGGCTCACCCTCCCCACTCTTGGGCACCAGGTCTGGGAAAACTGGAGGAAGAGGTGCTGAGACTACCAAAAAAAGTTAAAGGCAGCGTTTTTGAGGGACCCCTTCTGGGGCTGTATTGGGGGGAGGGGAAGGGTTGAAGGTGAGAACAAGGGCTCTTTATCGGCTGCTGGTTACCCTTGTCCGCTTCTCTCCAGATTTCCAGACACCTGGGCCTCTGAGTGCCTGTCAGGCCAGACTAGACCCTCCAAGACCGCTCTCGCCTTTTCAAACCCAAACCAAGTATCCCCTCTCTTCGTGCCTCCAGAGCTGCTGCAGCAGCCCAGGTTGGGGCTGGGAAGCCGGTTGCCAAGGAAAATAGAAGCGCCAGCTAGCGAGCAGGCGGCTCCCAGCTCGACCCAGGAGCGCACACACCCTGCACTCACCAGGGGGGTGGAAAACGGGAAGGCGAGCGGGGTGTGGGGGAGACACAGCACCGTCCCCAGGGAGGGCGCAATGTGGGAAATGGGTGGGTCTCCCAAGTTTCGGGGTGAGGGTGAACAGCCAGCCAGCCAGCCAGCGATCCCAAAGGAGTGGGTGAGCTCCTGACCTGCCAAAAAAACAGACAGTCCGGTGCCCGGGAAATTTACAAGGCGAAACTGACTAGCTCAGCATTTGCGGGTGGCGCAGAGGAGTCGGGTGGCCAGCGACCCTCAGAACCCCGGGCGCGGGTTCCGGCGGCGGCGGCGGCGGCGGCAGGTGGGCGCACCCCCGCTCCCGTGGTCCTCGGCACCTTCAGTCCCGCACCCCCTGGCTTCGCAGTCGCCCGCGTACCTTTCTGGCGCCGCGTTCCGCGAACTCGCGAGCGAGCTGGCGCCCGATGCCTCTGCCGCCGCCGGTGATGAGAACGTTCTCCCGCGACAGGTCCCGCAGCTTGGCGGGCAGCACCAGTCCGACGGCTGCTTTCGCCACCAGGTAGATCATCTGCAGGGAGAACACCACCAACGCGCCCAGCCATTTCCACACCATCCTCCGCGCCGCGGAGCCGGGCAGGGCGGGGGGCGAAACTCCCCGGACCGAACAAAACAGGAATTGAAAAAAAAAAAGAGAACACCCCAAACAATAATAAATAAACCGAATAAGGGGGGAGGAGAGAGAAGCGTCCCACCTGGCCAGCCTTGAAATCACCTCTTCCCAAATGCAAAGCACCGGGTGAGAAAAAAAAAAAAAAAAAAAAAGATAAATCCTCCTCGGGAGGAGAAAAAAAGCGTCTCAGAAGGTTGGGACGGTAAGAGGTGGAGGGGAAGTCGGAGGTGGGAAGTTCTAACAAGAAGTTTCTTGCCCCAGCCGCCGTTTCGGCTGGGGAATTCTCAGGTAATGTTTACAGGCTGACAGAGGAGTTTAGGTGGGAAGGAAAAAAAAAAAGGCACACCAACCACACGCGCGCACCCTGCTACAGTCCTGTGGTTTCAGTGCAAGACCATAAAAAAAAAAAAAAGCTGTTTCCAAATTGAGCGCTCCCCCCGCCCCCTTCTCCAGGGGGAAAAAAAGTGGGGGGGAAAGTGCTTGGAGCTCCCAATTTCAGCCCGCGAAAGTCTCCCGACTCATTGCTATTCTTGGGCTCAGGAAATTGCTTAAACACGCTCTGATTGCCAGCAACGTGCAGGAGAAGTGGGGGGTCCGGGTGTCAGTTTCTTTACGTGCATGGCTCGCCCTCGCGCGCGCTCGCTCTCCCCGGCTCCCTCCCTCTCTCTTCCAGCAGAGGCTGGGAGTTGCCGCTCGATCCCGCTCCCTCTCTCTCCCTTGTTAGCATTTATTGCCTTCTTTTTGTCCTTTCCAACTTGGAGAGGGCCCGGTGCGGAGCGCGCGTGGATGGGACGCCGGGGTCTGCGCCGCCTTATTCATTCGCTCCCGGGGCAGCAGCGACGCGGAGCGAGAGGGCGGCCCTTCGCGCCCCCCCCCCTCATTTTTTTAATATCCCATTAAGTCTGATTGACAGTTAAAGTTGGTCCAAGGCTTCACTCCGGTCCTTCTGAGTGGCTGCCGCGGCCTCCCCTCCCCCTGCCCTGTCGCGGGGCGCGCGCGCGGGCGCGCACTCGGGCTCGCTCCGACTCGCGCTCTCCCGGGGCCGGCTCCCCACTTTGCAAGCCGGGACTTGCTGGCGGTGCCTCCGAGGGCTCGCAGCCGTAACTCGAGCACGCTGGAACCGACTCCTGCGAACCGGCTCGCTCCTCGAGACATTCCTCCTTGCCCCGGACAAGGTCTCCCCGAGCTGGGGCGCCCAGGAACCAGGCGCCCGCCCCTGCGTTCCGGGCCGGCCCGGGGGAGCTCGCGCATGTCTTGATCCAACAAGGTCGCCCAGAGTTTATTTCAGGTCATTTGGTCACCCCCTGCCTGCAGGTAGGACCAGGAAGCCACTCCCGACCTTTGCCCAGACGTCTTCTGTCTTCACTTAGAGGTCACTTTCTAAAGCTGCCCCCAGTTCCTCACGTTGATGGGGGAAACAGCTGGGTAGCAGGATTTTGCTCTGAGGGGAAAGGGTGGGCAGGGTAAAGGAACCTCTGGCCCCAAGGTGCCAATAAAATCCCCATAAGATTAGCTGGGAGCATATTTATTGCTCATCTGGGCTAGAATTACCTTGACTGACAGCAATTTCCTTAATAACAAAAGCCTGTAAACAGACGTCCTAAACCTGCGCCTCCTCCGCTGTGCAGGGAGCCACTTCTCTCTCTGAGTCTCCTTGGGCAGCCCTGGTGGAGCACCCACGTTAGAACCACCTGCCCTCCCCCGACAAGAACGTCTCTTCTGCTGGAGGGTGGGACGCAGCTATTTAGAGATGTCTGTTGCAGGAAGGCTGGGAGGTGAGTCACTATAAAGCAGCCCCAGTTAAAAGTGTTGATGAGACTTGCCTCCCGCCGCCCCTGATGGTCCCTGGCCAGGAGCAGGGAGGGTGAGCCAGGGAGCAGCGGGAGACTTGCTCGGGCGGAGGGTGCTGAGCTTCAGCCACAGCGGTTCCCATTCCGCAGGAGTGGGCGCGCTGGAACCCGCGCGTCTCACGCTCCGCCCAGTTCTGCTGAGGATCCGGTGAGCAATGCTCATTTGGGGAGCGGGTGGCTGGGGTTTACCTCCTGGGCTGCAAAGACCCTCAAGTTCTGGGGAGAAGTTTTGCAGGGGAGGATCTTCCTTCCAGATGAATTGGGAAACTCGTTATCTGGAGAGCCTCTGGGAGAGCAAAAAGGGTTTAGAAGGAGGGGAATGATGGGGGGGGGCGGTTGCACTAGAGACTGCTACATTGAAAGCTTATATTCTGACATTTAATCCTCCCACTGACCTTGCAATGGGGGTATCATTATCCGCATTTGCCAGGTTACCCTTCCAGGAAGTGCAGGAGGGAGGGACCCAAGTTCAGGCCTGATTCCTGTTCCACACTATTCGGGCAGCAGAGGAGAGAGGGGCAAGATGATGCTCCCTCCCGCTCCATCCAGCCCTCCAGAAGTGTGACCCAAAGGCAGGCCATTGCTTTCATCTGACTCCCAGGCCACGGCTGAAGGCAGGATTCCAGCAGGGTGACTGCCTCCTCCTACCTTGGAGGTCCGTAAAAGTGGAAAAGAAATCCCGACCCTTCCCTGCCAGCGGTGCCTGGTCTCTGCCAGGCCTGCCAAGAAGACAACCCTAGCTGGAACGGGCCCACTCAGCCTGTCCTCATCTGTTATCCTCGAGGCCGCCTAGTGGCCTGGATGAGGCACTGCGCCTCCAAGCTGCCCCAGCCTCCGGCCTCCGGCCTCCCACGTTTCTGCGAACCCGCCAGCTGTCCTCTCAGCCCCGCTTCCCCACCACCCGCGGCTTTGTGGGGAGACTGAAGCACGGAGATGTGAAGCCGCTCGTCCACGCAGCCGTCAGTTCACCTATGTCCCCCGATCATCAACCAGCCACCCTACCCTGCTCACATGCCTGACCAGCCGGGGGACCCCCTAGGTCCTACTTACATTTTCCCTGGGTGTGTGTTTGACTGGGAAGGAGGTTGAGAACCCCAACTTGACCTTCAGTATATCAGGCCCTTTACGCATATTCTCACCTAATCTCCTTAACAGCATGAGGAGGTGGGTGTCATCATGTCTATTTAATGCAGGAGGAAACAGGCTCAAGCAAATCTAAGTCACAAAGCAGGGCCGCGCAGAGTGCTACCTCTCCCAGCCATCAGGTTTGGGGCGAAATCAGAGGAAAAAGGAACATGTCAGGTAATCCTAAAAGGAGTTGGGGTTGGTCTGTGGCCGGAAGCAGACACCTTTTTTCTCCTCGTTCCGCCTTCAGGATGTGGGTTTTGTGGGTGTGGCATCCCTGTGAGCCTCAGGCCTCTCCCATCATCAGCTGCCCAGAGAGGTGCTGTCACCTCCTCTGTGCCCATCCTGCCCCCTCCCCCTCCCAAGTTCCACGTGAAGATGAAGGTGAGGGGCACTGGGCTGAGGGTCCTTGTGATGTGGCTTCAGCGAGAACTGTGTGGGACACGATCCTCCCCCCATCTTCCCCCATCCTCAGCTCTTCCCTCTTGGTACCCCCTC
>NW_024350927.1:4018932-4059465 GCF_902729225.1 Pteropus medius | reverse complement strand
GGGCTTGATGGAGAAGGGAGGTGAGCTGCAGCTTAAAGAACTAACTTTTTCCATGACTCAGCTCTTCCTGCCCAGGGCGGCATGGGAGGTTCAAGGACCTAGCAGAGCAGGCTGGAGCTGCCTTCTAGCCCAGGAAGCCAGTCCTAGGGTTACAGGTGGCCCCCCAAGAGAGCTAGCCCTGTGACCCACCTGGGAACTTGCTGGCCCTGGACGGGCCACCAGGCTATAACCATTCCCTCCCCACCATCCCCAGGGCCAAGTCCCATCTTTTCATTTTTACTTACTGTTGCATCCCCAGTGCCGGACACCTAATGCTCATGTCTAGTCCTTTACCAGGAACTTATCATCATCTCAGCTGAGAGCTGGGAACCTAAATGGGCCTTAATCCTTGCCGTCTCCCTATCGGAGGCTTAGAGAAGTTAAGAAAGTCACTCGAGGTCATGCAGCTAAGGGATGGAGGTGGGATTTGAATCCTGGTCCAATGCTCAGCTCTGTCTGCTTTATCCGTGGGTATCTCTCAGAAAGTGGAGGGTCACTCAAGGAGCTTCCTGGGATCCCAGCCTCGATTTCCAGAATCAGCATCCTTGTGGGGGTGGGGGCAGGAATCCGTGTGCAGGTGATTGTTCTAGAACCTCCCAGTGCTGCCTCTTCGTGGCCCCTCCTTATTTCCAGCCCTCCACGAAGCCTTCCTTGCTTCTTCTACCCCTGCGTGAGCCCTTCTCTCCTTTGCACTTAGGATGCATCCTGGCACTGAGCCCTCGTTCATGGGCTGATCTGGGTGGGTGGCTCTCGTCAGCTCCACAGATACCTCATGGAGAGACAACGGAAGCTGAGGGAGCGGGGGTGCTCCTGCTTCACTCACCCATTCTATCTGTCGGTCGATTGAATCCTTTACCTGGGTGGCCCCCTGTAGGAGCTGGGGGGCCAGTGGGAGAGGGTAAGGCAGGACGAGTCAGAGAAGAGAGTATGGTGGCAATCCAGGCCTCGGGGTTGGGCAGCCCAGGTTCAAATCCCAGCTCTGCCATTTCTCTGCTAAATGGAGATTAATAATGATGATAGCATTAGAAACTTGTAAAAATCTCATACCAGAGCTCGGTAAACGCCGGCTCTTATTTTCTATGGTGGTGCGGGGGTCAGTCCCTGGAGTGGAGTGGGTGGGGGTCAGTCCTGACTGGCCAGGGCCTTTCAGCCTTGCCCAGGAGCCAGTCTCCTCACCCGCAGAGACGGAGGGCCTGCCTTCAGCGGTGCTCCTGGGCCGCCCGTAGCGGGGCTCCCAGACCCTGCAGCCGGGCTGGGCACCCCCTCATCCCACCCACTACCTTCCCCCCCACACACCTGCCAGCACACTCTCTCCAGGATTTTTTTCACTCTGGCCAAGTAGACTATTCATCTTGCAAGGTTTCCTTTAGCTCATGTGGTATTTTTTTTCCAAGAAGCTCTTCCTCCCAGCTGCCCGCTCAGTCCCAACGTCCCTGTCCCCAGCCAGGACTGGCCCAGGGCTTCCTCCTCTTGGCCCCTCTGTTTCCCTCCTGCCCAACACAATCGTGCTGCATGGTCGCTGCTGTTTTCCCATTGGAATCGCACATCACACTGGAAGCTTCTCAAGTCCAGGGGCTGGGAGGGGGCGGTTGGTGGGCCTGAGACCGTATGGCAGCACCGGGCCCCGTGCTCAGACGGGCTTCGTGTGAGTGGGTGAATGCTCTGATGTCGCCATCCTGAAACTGTTGATGTCGTCTCTAACTTGTGCTTTCTAAGCGAAGTCAGAGCTGCCAGTCCCCCAGTGAAGACACCGAGTCACCGATGTGAGCAAAAGTAGTGAAATCTTTCAAAGGCGTGTCTCCATTTATCCAATCACTTGTTCATTCACCATTTACACAGCAGCTCCTGCGTGCCAGGCCCTGTCCTGGATGCTGGAGAGACAGCGGTGAACATGACAGCGAAGTCCCTGCCCTCCTAAGCTGGCATTATTAGATTACCAGGAAGTGAAGAATGTCAGAAAGAATACAGGGGGGCGGGCAGAGAGACAGATGGGGGCCAATGGGGCCAGGAGGATGGGGCTGGTTGGGGGGCAGAGAGATGAGAGTGGGGTTGGCGTGATGGGGGTGGTTGGGCAGCTGTTTCTATCGGGTGCGACACTGGGGCAGAGACTGAATGGGATGAGGCTCGAAACCCGAGGAATCTGGGTGAAGAACCCTGGATGGAGGGACAGGAAGTACTGAGCCAGGAGGATGCTTGGTGGGCTGGAGCAGCCAGAGGGGGAGGGGTGGAAGGAGACGGGTGGCCGAGGTTAACCCACCTGGGACCTTGTGGGTGCTTACTGTGCTCCTGGACCAGCAGCTTCCGAGTCGCCTGGGCAGGTGTGAGAAATGCAGAATCCCAGGCTCCACCCCGGACCTCCTGAGTGAGAGTCTGCATTTTATTTAACGCAATTCCCAGGTGCTCTTTTTTGCACACTGAAGTTTGAGGAGCGCTGAGGTAGGGTCCCCCGGGCCACGAGGACGGCCGCTGGTTTCATTTTCAGTGTGACAGGAACAGAGGGGAGATGGGCGGGATCTCTGTTCTAGCTCAGGGCTCAGCCGCTGGCCCAGAGCAGCCTGTAGGGAACCAAGAGGGGACACAGAGTTGGCCACGAGGAGTTCGTGGGGGAAGTCCAGGGAGAGATGGCTACAGCTGCCTGGTAAAGGATGGGTGGACAGTGACACTTGGAGGCCCCGCCACCATGAGCATCCAGCTCAGGGACCTCCCAGGAGGTCCCTTCCCTCCAAGGGACACTCCCATTGCGCAGGATTTTAATAGTGATAATTTGGCATCTCACACACACGCGCACACACACATGGCTCTATGAGCGATTGGCGGCTTTGCCCTGAGCAGAGCAAGCTGGCGGAGTTGCATGAGGGGGTTGGATCTGGAGAAACTCCTGGCCTGGCGGAAACCACTGTTCCATGAAGTTCAAGATGGGCTGACTTGGGGGTGGGGAGGGTCTTCGCGGAGTCAGATGCCTGGGGCGGAACATGAGCTGTGTGACATGGCCAACCTGGGGTGCCAGCCCAGCCAAAGGAAACAGAGAGGCTTCAGACCAGTGGAAAATCCCTTCACACTGGTCTGCGAAGGTTGGAGATGTTTCAAAGCCTCATAAAACACCTTCCGTTTCTAATACGGAACATTTGCCATGAGTGCCTCCTTGGTGAGGCCTGGCTAATAGGACTGGATATCTTAACAAACAAACAAACACAATGACCAAAAGCACCCCGAAGCAGGTAGAACGGCTCTTCTCGCTCCGTGACAACCGCCCCCACACGGTGAGTCTGTTCCGCGGGAATCCATCCCCCACACGGTTCGTGTTTCCCCTCCGTCATTGCCCCGAATCCCAGGCTGGGGCAGCAGGGAGGTGGGTTCGTCGGGCTCCGTGTGAGGGGATGCTGGGGCAGGCCCGCCGTGCTGGTCCTGGCTGTCCAGGTTGGGTGGAAACGCAGCTGGAGCCGAGGCTGGGAACGTGGCAGGAGCACAGATAGGTGGGTGGGGGTGCGGGTGTAACCTGAGGAAGTCTGGGCTGAGGCTCATGGTTGGTCGTCAACTCATTGCAAATCAGGCGTGGAAGTACTGGCGTGAGGATGGCCTTGGGGTTGGCGCGAGGCTGGGGTCAAGTCCAAGTGCTGCCACGTAGCAGCTGTGCAAGCTCGGGCAGGTTATTGGCCTTTCGGAGCCTCCCTAAAGTGAGAATTTTACCACGTACTGAGATGCTCTCTTTGAAGGGCTGTCATCTGGGAAGGAGAAGATGCTCAGGGATGTTCCGTATCTTCTTCTTGGCTTCACGTTCTCACGAATGCACTATCTGGGGTGGGGTGGGGTAGGGGCGGGTGAGGATCCTGAGTGACAGGGGCACTGTCTAGGGGGTAATAAAGAGTAAGAAAACCTGAGTGGAGGGGTGTGAAAAGCCTTTCCCAGAACCGGAACCAGAACCAGGCCAGAGCCGGGGCTGTAGGAATGCTGAATCCTTACCCTGGGTCAGAAGTCAGCAAACCTTTTCTGTAAAGGGCTGTGCGGGCCATAAATTTTTCAGTTGCAGCAATAGTCAATATATAAATAGACGATATGTAAACAGGTAACATGTGAGTAGAAGATGTGTAAATAAACAATATGTAATTAGATAACATGTAAATATACAGTATATAAAGAGCTATAGACATGCTCTCTCTAATGAGCATGGCTGTGTGCCAATAAAACTTTATTTATAGACACTCGAATTTCATATAACTTTCCCAGGTCTCAAAATTATTCTGTTTTGATTATTTTCCAACCACGTAAGAACCATTCTTAGACTCGCAGACTGTACATAAAAAGGCGGTGGGCCAGACTTGGCCTGTGGACTGTAGTTTGCTAATTTCTGCTCTGCAATACCAAGCCAGCAAACATCAATCTTTTGAAACCTAAGACATCAATGAAGGGTGAGCCTCAGAAGAGCAGAATCTGTTTTCTTGCTCTCTTTCTGGAAATGTATTCATAGGGACTGACTCAAGTTAACGTCTACTATTAAGGAGAGAATCACTGCAGGAGACAGAAGTTACCCAAAAAAAGGAAAAAAAGAAGTAATATTACTCAAGTCTAATGATGGATTTAAGTCATCACAACTAGCTCATGTTGCGATCACCACGCCCTGGGTGCTGTTTCCAGCTCCTCGAATGTAATATCTTATTTAGTCCTAACAGATGAGGACACCGAGACCCCTTACTGTTCAGTCACTTGCCTGAGGCCACAGACTTGTACACATTCAAGCAGGAGGTAGAACCCAGGGTCTAATCTGAGATCCTGGTGTCTCCCCTTCAATGCCTCTCAATGATAGAGCGCCCCTCAGGTCTATTACATCTCTGCCATTTATTATGAGGGCTCTCAGAGACATCGAAGAATGCCCAGTCCCTGCCTGCAGGTGGGGAGACAGACGTGACGCCCTTGGCTTTGCATGTGCTCCCCAGAAGTCCAGACTCCCGTTTCCTTGGCCACATCTGGCCTGCTGTCTCTTAGTGCCTGCCGGCCCTGGCTCCATGGTTGAAAGCCCCATTTGGGCAATTATTTCAGTGTCTTACTGCACATTGCACTCATCAGTTTATAAAACAAGTAGAAAACAGACAGACAGAGGTGCATATATTTACGGCATGAAGATTATGTCTCTTAAATGTAAGCAACTTAATAATAATTGTCATTATTGTACCTTTCCCGGGCACTTACAAGACACCAGGTTCCGTGCTTCACGTGGATTATCTCATGCAGCCATCACAGTCACCTGCTGACCGGGGCACTGGTGTGATCCCCATTTAACAGATGAGGAAACTGAGGCCCAGAGAGGAGGAGTAACTTGTCCAGACTGCACAGTTTTCAGTGGTGTTGCTGGGACACAGGTGCAATAATCAGATCTTCTGGACGTTGTGACGTAGCCTGTCAGGGGCTTGTGCGTATGCCGGGAGGTCAATTACCAAAGGAAAGCACAACAACCCCCCCAAAACATGGGCACAGTGCTGACGATATTCTACATCATTGAAAATTTAGTCTAAAGAGTAGGGTGTTATTGGGGATTTTATACTTTTTTTTTTTTTAACTCCTGGGAATACAAGTCTGTTTTCTCACAGTTATAACAGTAAAACCCTTGAAGTGTTAAGATACAAATTTGTATTGCCAGCATGATCCCACTTTTGGAAAGAAAAAGCCTAAAGTTCTTGTTCCTATTTATTTAGTTACCATTTGGTCAGGATTTACTGTGTGTCAGGCAGTACACTAAATGCTTCAGATTCATTTAATTTAATCTCTTTTAATCAAAACGGTTCCCCTGAAGTAGGATCTATATTCCCCCGCTTACGTCTGTGGAATTGGAGGTCAAGCAGCTTGGCCAAGGTCATGGAGTCAATGAGTGGCAGGTATGGAGTTCGAAGTTAGCTCAGTTTTACTTCAAAGCTCATTTTCTCTGCTTCTTCCTCTCCCTGCGCTGGAGCTTTGTCTGTCTGTCTGTCTCTCTACAAACACATGCACATGCACACATGCTCGCAGGCACGCATGCACACATGCAGGTGTGCACACACGTCTGCACACAGAAAAAACACAGGAAACACGTCAGAATGTTAATAGTGGATGGTGCAGTACATGTGATTTTTAATCGTCTCTTTTACATATTCCCAATGTTCTATAAGGAGTTTATGTTAAGAAAAATTCACACAATGATCTTTTTGTACGAGTATGCTTGTTTTAAAGCCAGCAGGATACAGGGGTTCTGGTGTGAAGCCACAGAGCCCCTGACCATGGGCCTCTTAAAAAATCTGCTGAAAAATCAGACGGGGAAGCCAGAACCTTTGCTTCTTGGAACTGCCTAATCCGCCCTATAATACCTTGCTTTGTAGGAAAGTTCTGTGCACAAATCCCATAAAACCCCATATTGTGGGGCTGACACTGAGCCTACCCAGAAGAAAATCTGCTAATGATCACTGCTTGCCAGGAGTCTGCAGAAATGATCAGACGTGTCACAACCCCCACGCCTGCCTCCTGCCTGAGCCCTTTCTAATAAGGACTCTTTTCATGAGTTTATAAAAACACTTTGTTTGGATCCCGTTGGGTCTTTATTTCATCTGACTTGAATGCCGAAGGTGGGGCCAGAAGGGGCTGAGGCTGCTCCTGAAGTTTTGGGACCCCGAGGAAACCACAGGTTAGAACATTCAGCAAAGATTATCCACCTCCCCCGACTCACCTCCACCTCCTGAAGGGACTGGACCTTCTCTGAGGCTGCTTTGGTGGATGGTGGCAAAAGTGAGACAGAGTGAGCATAAATTCTGGCTGCATCACCTGGAAGTGGTACCCGGGGGCGGGCGCTGCCCTAACGAAACCCAAAATGACTTGGGCAAGTTAGGTGAGCACTCTGCGCTTTCATTTCCTCTGACTGAAAAGGAAGCTTCTATTAGTGACCTTGCAAGGCTGTCTTATGACCCTAAAAGCTGCTGGACACTCTGTAGGCATCCTCCCCTCCCTCCCGGCCCCCACGCCCAAAAGCCCCCAGTGTTTTTCTTGGCTGCCCTAGGTTTCCATGACTTTCAGTGTTGAAAAGTTTTGTGTATCTGTAGTTCTAGAAAATTCGTAAATGGAACCCAAATTTCTGTGTACTCTTACATCAGTGTTAGTTAACATTTTATATAGTTTCTTTATCATCACCCACTCACCCATCATCCAGCCCATCCATCTTCAGGCCATCCATCTATCAAATATCTAATAATCATCCATCCATCCATCCATCCATCCATCCATCCATCCATCCATCTATATGTATTATTTTTGTTTTGTTTTGAGAGGACATTGCAGACCTAATTGCCCCACAGTCCCAAATACTTGTGGTATACATACTACAAGAACATTATATTATAAAACTACAGTACTTTTTAAAAAAATCAAAATCAGGAAGTCGATGTTGATAGAATGCTGTTATGTAATCTCCACCTTATTCAGATCTTGCCAATTCTGTCCCTAACATCCTTTATACAAAAGACAAACAATTTTTTTCTGGTCCAGGATCTAGTACAGAGGGACATGTGGTACATAGTTGTCACGCCTCTTTTGACTCCTTTAATCTGGTCTTCGACCTTGCTTTGTCTGTCATGACCTTGACAGTTTTGAAGAGCACAGGTTGTTATGGGCTGAATTATGTTGCCCCTTAAATTCATATGTTGGAGCCCTAACCCCGATACCTTGGGAATTCGATTCTATTTGGAGACGAGACTAAGTGATTAAGTTAAAGTGAGGCTGTGAGGGAGTCCGAATCCAGCCTGGCCGGCAGACTCATAAGAAGAAGGGATTTGGGCACTCAGAGAGACTCCCGGGATGTGCGTGCACAGGGCAGAGAACTCGTGGGGACACAAGGGAGAAGGCGGCCATCTGCAGGCCAAGGAGAGAGGCCTCGGGGAACACCAAACCGTTATCTAGAACTTTCGGCATCCGGACTGTGGGAACATAAATTCCTCTTGTTTCGGCTGCCCTGTCCGTGGTGTTTTGTTGTGGCAGCTCGAGCACAGTGACACAGGGGTCAGTAACTTTGTAAACCATCCCTCAGTTTTGGTCTTAGCTTATTCTTGCCATCCCAGAGACTTCTAGATGCTTCCTTCAACAAAAATAAAAAGCTCTTCCTATGCGCCAGCCTGTGCTCAGGGCGTTACGGGCATGACCCTCAGAACAGCACATTGAGGCAAACACCATTATTACACTCATTTCGCGGATAAGGAAAAATGAGCCTAGAGGGATTAAGGTCACCCCGCTAGGCGTAGAGAAGCTGGGTGGTTTGGCCCCAGAGTCTGTGGGTCCAGGAACCGTAAATTAACTTGAGCAAATCTATAAAGCACAAGGAAAGCAGTGTGCCACCGTAAATCAGGGGCAAAGGACACATAGTTTGTCTCCGATATGGGGCCACATATCTGCATTTCAAGGCTCAACCCCACTTCTCATGATGTGACTCTTGGAACTGTCCCCTCCCTTCACCCATTGGCCTTTTTTTAACTTTTTTTTTTTTGAACCTATTGGAATAATAACTATTATTTCTTGGGGATCTACTATATGCTAGTTTCTGTTCTAGTAGATTTCACGATGTAATTCATCTGATGCTCACAGCAACACGATGTAAGAGGCAGGTACAAACCCAATTTGCAGAAAAAGAAATTGAAGACAGAGGTGCAATAACTTGTTCAAATCTTGCATCAGACTGGGAGCTTCTGGAGGGTATGAACTGAGCAGGCTTCTCGGGTGCGTGACCTACGCAGTCACACTGACCCCACCCTTAAAAGGCCCCATGCAGGGTTAACGCTCCACTGTTCCCATCTCAAAATCCTTCATCGTTTTTGAACAAGGGGAAAGCCTTTTCACTTTGTGCTGGGCCCTAGGGCAGTAGCCAGTCCTGAGTCTGGTTAACAAGAGCTTGCACTATTTCGGCTCTGAGCCCAAGGGAGATGGATATCAGAGTGCCAGGGACATTTTATTGCACATTTATTTACACGTTGGTCTCCTTCCCCGGTGAGTGTGTGTGGGTAGCGGGGTCAGGAATGGTATCTGAGTTAGCTGGTGTTCTCAGCACCTAGCGCAGAGATTGCCACTGTGGAGACGGGCAGGAAATGTTCGCTGAACGAACTGACTAATAAATGAACCAACTCTTGATTCAACCAAGACAAAGGAGGGCCCGATGCCAGGATGGAGGTTTGCCCCAAGGCTGGCCTGGGAGCAAAGAAACCACTTGCCACCTTCTGCCTCTCTTCCCAAATTAGCCCGGTGTCCACAGATGTGACAGCTTAGGGAGAAGGGAGAGAAGAATGATCTGGAAAGGAAAACTGCACCTGTGAAGGAAACAAAGCCTCCGTTGTGGTCAGGGGAGTGTGCGGGGCAGGGAGGTGCTGGCTGCTTTGCGTACGAACGGGAGCTGGTTTCAGAGAGCCCAGTCAGTGTTCCCAACCGGACTTACACAGCTGCTCCTTTGAGAAGGCACAGAAGCCGCCCAGAGAGGTACCTTGATGGTCAGGGGCTAGATCAGCCGGTCCCTCCTCATGTCTACCCGTCTCTCCAGCCCCGGTTGAATGCCACCTCCTCCCAGAGCCCTCCTAGGTTTCCCCTGGGCAGAGTGGCTTATCCCATCCTGTGTTCAGCACCCTGGGTTTCTAATGAATTTAGAATGATGGTTTGGGACTCTCTTCACAGGAATCGATCCCCAAGAAGCTGAGGATGCAAATGATCAACCTGTACATTCGATTCCAGCAAAAAGATCTCACAAGTAGAAATGTTTGCAACCTACCCAGCCTCCCAACCCTCCAGCTCTACAAGTCTGGAGGGTCGCCTCCGTCACCTCCTCTGAGTCTGTGCTCAGGGGAGTGTGCGGGGCAGGGAGGTGCTGGCTGCTTTGTGCTCAGGGGAGTGTGCGGGGCAGGGAGGTGCCTCCTCACCTCCTCAGTGAGGCCTTCCTGGCAGCCCCGTTAACCTTGTGACACCACCCGGCCCCCATTCTTCACCCCACACTCTCTCTCTCCTTCTCCGCCTTATTTTTCTTGGTAGCACTGCTTAATTTACTTACTGTACTTACGCTGTTGTCTATTTATCACTTAGGTCCGTTTGTTGGCAGTCAGCTCCGAAGGGCAGGACTTTGCCATCATCACCATGTGTCTCAACTCCCAGGACAGGGCCCGGCCCATAGTAAGTGTTCAATACATAGTTATTGGGTAAGTCAACTCTCATTATACAGGTGAGGAAACTGAGTCACCAGGCCAAAGTGATGTAGCTGGTGAGGGGCAGTCAGTCCTTCGTTAAAAACCCACGAAGTTTAAACATGGAGTTCCCATATGAGCCAGCAATTTCACTCCGGGGCATACAGCCACGAGAAACAAAAACACATGTCCACACAAAACCTTATACATGACTGTGCATGGCAGCATTTCTCACCACAGCCAAAAAAGTGGAAACCACTCAAATGTCCATCGACCGATGAGTGAAAGAAAAATGATATATCCATACGATGGAAAACTTAACCATAAAAAGAAATGAAGTCCGATACATAATGCTACGGCATGGATGAATCTTGAAAACACGAAGCCCAGTTAAAAAAAGCCGGCCATTAAAGACCACATATTGTATGATTTCACTTATCTGAAATGTCCAAAATAGGCAAATCCATAAAGAGAGAATGTAGTTAGCGGTTGCCTGAATTTGGGAGGAGGTTGGGGAAAAACGGCAGAGTGACAGCTCAAAGGTATAGAGTTTCTTTTGGGGGCGATGAAAATGTTCTACAACTGATTGTGGCGATGATTATAACACTCTGTGGATACACTGAACCCCATTGAATTGCACACTCTAAGAGGGTACATTGTATGGCATGTGAATTATATCTCAGTAAAGCTGTTATGAAAAAAAGCCCTGGATTTTGGAGGGGTAAGATGTCCAGCAAAAGCAGGCATAGACCCTTGCCTCCACCTTGAGGACGTGAGTCTTGTTTGTTTTAAGCTCCATCTGGGGTAGGCAGGATCCCCTTCTTAGGGGTTGGCACCCTGAGCATTTGTGTCGATGCTTTATACTTTTTAAAAGCCTGAGTGGCAGCCACACCGCTTCAGATCCTACTGTAGTGAGTTGCAAGTTGTCCCCTCAAAAGATACTCCATGTCCTAATCTCCAGAAGGTGGCCTAAGTTGGGAAAAGGTCTTTGCAGATGTAATTAAGCTAAGCGTTTAGATCATCCTAGATTATTCTAATGGACTTTAAATCTAATAACAAGTGTCATTATAAGAGACAAGAGATACACAGAGAAGAGAATAAGGCCCCACGATGACAGAGGCAGAGATTGGAGTGATGCTGTCACAAGCCAAGGAACAGGTGGAGCCCCCAGGAGCGATTCCCCTCTGGAACATTTAGAAGGAGCGTGGCCCCGTCCACACCTTGACTTTTGGACTTCTGGCCTCCGGAATTGTGAGAGAATAACTTTCCGTCGTTTGACGCCAAGTTGGTGGTCATTTGTTACAGCCGCCCTAGGAAATTAGCACACCTGCCTCCTCCACGTACTGGCTGCCGTTTCTGGAACACATCTCTTTGCGGTCCAGAGTCTTGGGTTCCACATGTGTGGAACGGGGACACCTGTCAGTGCCTATGTCAGGGTGTGTGTGAGGACTCGAGATGATATGGGTAAAGCTCTTAGTGAAAGGCCTGGTAATCCCCAAGGATTCCCTCCCCGCCAGCGAGCATTTAAGGTTATATCGCCAAAGAGTCCCGGTCCTGATCGGTTCTGTCTCCCTACAGGGCCACCAAGGAACTTCAGAAGCCACCTCCCAGCCCCGCACCCAACACCAGCTTCCACTACCGTCTGCCCGACTTGAAGGAGGACCCGGGCTCATCAGGGGCTCTTAAGGCTGTGTTATAGGAAATGGTGCTAAGGACCCCTTGCGATATCATTTTTTAAATCCCATTAAAGGCAAGGCAGGATCTCACAGTGGTCAGATGCCTTGAGTTTAGATTTCTTGCTCTGCGATTCACTTGCTGTGTGGCCTTGGGCAAGTTAATTAGCCTCTCTGTGCCTCAGTTTCCTGACCTGTAAAACAGGCACGACGTCCGTTACGCTACCATCCTTTAGCAGTGCATGCTTAGCTTGGTGCTAAGGAAGGCTGTGTAGTTGTTCAAGAAACGTCAGACTCCATAAGGAGGACATTCCTTTGAATTTTAAACCTAAGTAAGTTTCCACTTGAGAGAAAAACTGCCTCTTCACTTCTTGCCCCGACCCAGCCACCAGAAGGCAGCTGGTCCCCCGGGGAGAGTTCTCCGCAGGATTTCCCAGCCAGCACCGTGGAAGGCTGGGAGAAGCCAAGTGCCTTGGCCTTTGCCCCCAGGGGGCCTCTGGAAGACACACCCAGCTTAACGGTGCAAGCCCTTCCAGCAGGGATAAAAATGCTGTGCTGGCCCAGAGCGCAAGCCACCAATCTGTTTTCTCAAGGGCGCCACCCTCTGAATTCCTGGAATTCTTGGCTAAGGGGAGTGTCCTCAGGGGGGTCTGTTCCAGGGCTGGGTCAGCTGGGCTGATTTACATGGCAGGGAGCTTGGACCGCAGCCCAGCGAGTGGGATGGGGTGGGGAGGGGACACCCAGAACGAGGATTTCCACTGTCCCGTGAGGCCAGGGCTTCCTGGTCTGGCTTAGCCCCACTTCATCTTCCTTAGTAGCTGGTGTCTGGAATTTCTCCCTGTGCAGGGATGGCGTGTAAAGGGGGGGGGGCATGGGCAGGAGCAACCATACCCCACCCCCCACCTCCCCCCAGCACGCCCCAGTGAAGGCAGCATCAGTCCTGAGGGTCCTGGCCTGGGGATTGAAGGACCTTGGGCCCCTCAAAGTGGGGGGAGCGAGTTCCTGGATGCTGCTGGCTGAACGTCCGTGAGATTTCGGCAGGTTTCAGCCTCCCTGAACTCCAGTTTTCTCACCAGTAAATTGGAGTTCAAAACATTAGCCCTAGCACTGGAAGGAACTCTAAGCTCTCACCTCGCTGTGCTTGGAGTCCCCAGGAGAACCTGAGGGTGTCTGGAAAAGACAGGATGAGGCCAGAGGTGGCCAGGACATCCTGTCCTTAAGACAGTGGGAACCTAGGCTGGTTGTGTGGGAAAAGCTCCGATCTGCCACCCAGATGGCCCCCTGTGTGGTTTCTCCCTCTGGAGTCTGCGTTTGGGAATGTTGGTTCAACACCCTGCCGTGATCACTGATGCTCCACGTGTCCCCCAGTGTTTAATTCTGGAAAGGTGCTTACCCACTGGTTCAGGTGTCGAGCCAGCTTCAGAGAATACCTCCGTGTGGGGCGCTGGCCTTGGAAGTCCTGGAAGGTGCGCCTCCATCCACCTGTGCGTCCATGGGTTCATCTGTCCACCTGTCTGTCTATTCATCAGAGGAGGTGTGCTGAGTCCTTCTATTTCCTGCTCTGTAAATGTGGGCAAGCTGGGTGATCTGGGCCTCAGAGTCTTCATCTGTAAAGTGGGGATGATGTCAGTACTTACCTCTTGGGGTGGTTTTGGGCATAAACAAGTATACAGGTAAGGGACTGCATGGCTGTGTCTGGCTCGTAGCAGGGATCTTATTTATTATTATTGTTGTCATTATTGTTGCTGTTGTTATTATGTTGCTATGGGAACCTGTATGAAATTAACACACAGTGTCAGACACTTGAAGGAAACCACCTTTGTGGGTGATCTTGGGAAGCTGACACTATCTTGCGCCAATCTTGCAGAGTCTATTTCATCTCTGGTGGCTGTTGGTGGGACCTATGCTTGGCAGTCCTAGGTAAACGCCAACTGTTTATTACTGGCATTACTGTCTTGAGCGCCTAGAGTTCTAGCCAGGAGCAACCCCACCTGACGTGTCCAAGGGCTTGTGCTTCCTCATTACCTCTGGCTTTGGAAATTTCAAGGTGACATTGCATACGCCCACTGCTGTCCTCACAGCTCCCTGAGGTCTAAAGTTCTCCACTTAAGCTATATTCAGTCTCAGTGAAGCCACGAGGGGTGGAGATCATGGGAAGACAAGAATCTGGAAGTTAAAACCCCAAAGCTCTGAGCTCTCCATGTCCTGTTTGTCCCCTAGAGACTCTACACGGGGAGGAAGGAAGGATATATCAGTTCAGATCGTGGACTCAGGCTCGAACTGCTTAATCACATCCCTACTCTGATGCTGATTGGTCCAGGGCTCCCCTCTTTGAGCTTCTCAGTTTCCTCATCTGTCAAGTGGGGATAATGATAATACAAACCCCATGGGCTTTTAGTGAAGAGTAAATAAGATGATATTCTTAAAATATTTGGCACATGCTTGGCACGCAGTAGTTGCCCAGAAAATATTATTCTTCAGTAGGTTCACCCCCTTCCTTCCTCTCCAGATACAACCTGGCAGCAGGTTTGCTGACCTCTCTGAGTCTAGCGCCTTCCCGCCCCCACTTCCTGGCTTCTCCGCCCTGGGTGGGAGCCCTGCCCTGCCCTGTCCGGGACGCCCAGCAGGAGCACATGCCAGAAGGCAAGCGCCAGCGTTTGCAAGGTCCTGCTCCTGTCCCACGCCCCGCCCACACCTCTTGCCACTGGCAGCCCCGCAACCCCTCTGCTTCCAGCTGGAAGCTGTTCACTCGTCTGACTAGTTACTTACACCGAACTTACACGACAGGGGTGCTCAGAAAGCAGAAAGTCTGACCAAACGTCTACCGTGGCGTGTCGCCTTATTTCATACGAAGAGGCACCCTTGTTCCCACAGTGCAGATGAGGAAACTGAGGCACAGAGAGCTTAAGTAGCTTGCTCAAGGTTTCAAATACAGCCAGCGAAAGAGTTTGGTACAAACTTCGGTGGACCGTCCCGGAGCGCAGCAGGTCATGTTAAGCGCCCTCTGTTCGATAATAGGGCTATTGTGCAGATTAACTGAGAGAGTGTAAGTCCAGTGCTCAGCGCAGTTCTCGTCACAGTTCTTGTCACATTAGTAAGGGCTCTATAGAACTTAACACTATAATGACAATAACAATAGCCGCAATCATTATTGCCCTTGCCCATTTCCCAACGCTCCAACGGGAGATCACGGAGGAGCGTTAATCGCAGGACCCGCATATTGCAAAGGCTACGAGACCGTGTCCACTTCCTCCCTACCTTCTGCCCTCCTCCTCCCTCCTCTGAGTCGACAGTAAAACCCCAAGGTCATGGGCAGGCCTGATTGTAATGCAGAAACGCAGAGTTCCATTAAGTTCGGAAAAATCAGAAAATTCTTTCTTGGTTATTGTAGAACAGTGGGAAAACCCCCACGCCATCAGATGGAGCCCGTTTCTGCACTGGGGTCCCCAGGAGCTGGAAGGTCAGGCTCACCTGGCTATTCAGGTCTGGGCGGGAGAAGCCACCTGAGAGGGAGTAGAGGCCGGGGGTGCGGGAGGCAGGGTGGAGGGGGGACAACAACCTGGTGGGGTGGATCCTGGGGGGTGGGAGCAGAGCATGACCCTCCCTATCATCCCTCCACTTTCCAGGAAAGTTTTTGAGCTCACGAGATGCCCAGGGTGATGGGGTTTCCCAGGGCAGGAGCCGACAGGGCTGAGGCAGAGCCAGGCCTGCACGGCACGACCGAACGCAGGCAGGAGGGTTAGAAAGGAGCGACGCAGGCATTGAGGTGTAAGGGAGCGGGGCCTTGCTCTGGATTGGATGCTGTCGGGAAGCAGGGTGGCTTCTAATGCATCTTATTTAGAAGCAGGAAGTCTAGACAGAGGCTGAAGCCATAATCGGCAACACTCACCCATATTGGCCATTTCTGGTCATTATTATGGCTTAGACGATGTCCATGTTTTGTCTGGGCTCACACGTGGTTACAGAGGGGCCTTGTTTTTGTATTATTCCACCACAGTCACCAAGCGGCTTTGTCTGATGTTGCTATTCTGTGACATTGTTTACGCCCATCAGAACACCAAGGCCTCAGTGATGGTGCCAGGAGCCAACTCATGGAGGTCTTTCTCAGAATGAGGTCCAGATGCAGAAATTGGGAGGAGACTTTGACTTCCAGATGCTCTGGAAGGAGGATGGGGGTCTGTTGGCCCAGCGCTCCAAAGGGGCAGCCCAATCTATACATCTCTATGACAAACAGAAGTCAGTACGGAACAAAATAGAAATTGTCCTTCAGCACAACCCACAGTGACAACATTTTGTGCAATCTCTGGGTTCAGCCCACCTGGACGCAAATCCCAGCTCTTATTAGCCGTGTAACTTTGATCGAGTTACTTAAACTTCTCTGTGCCTCAGTTTCTTTATCTGTAAAAGGAAGATAAGAATAGTGGCCTCTTTGTAGGGTTGGATGAGGATTTTGAGACAAGGTGTATAAAGTGCCCGGTATACAACGAGCATTTAAGCATGTGCTCTATATAGTTTTGTGTTCTGGTTTTTGGCTAAGTGATATATGAAGATTGTCTTATTTGCCCATGTATCTCTGCAACCCAGAGAAGCCACTTGATAAAAGTTTGTTGAATGAATAAATGAGGACATTTATTTAACTATTCCTCTGTCAGTGGACATTTAGGTTATTTCCTGTTTCTGTTGCCATAAATTGCACCAAAGACAAAAGAAAACGTAGATAAATTAGACTTCATCAAAATTAAACTTTTGCGTTTTAAAGGATACCATCAAGAAACTTAAAAAAAAAACCTACGGATGGAAAAAAAATTGCAAATTGTATATCTGATAAATGATTTATATCCAGAATATATAAGGAACTCTTGTAACTAAATAATAAAATGTACATAACCAAATTTTAAAACGGGCAAACATTCTGAATAGATCCAAAGGAAGGTATACAAATGGCCAATCGGTGTATGAAAAACGCAGAATAATGGCCTCCCAGAGATGCTCAGTTCAGATCAGAATCCTGGAGCTTTCAAATATATTACCTTATATATGACAAAGGGGAATTAAGGTTGGGCATTGCTAATTAGTTGAAAATAGGAAGATGATTCCAGAGTATCTGGGTGAGCCCAGTGAAATCATAAGGGCCCTTAAAAGTAGGAGAGGGAGGCGGATGGGGAGAGAACCAGAGAAACAGTGGCTCGAGATGGACTTGGCTCCGTGTTTTCGGCTTTGTAGATGGAGGAAGACGGCTAAGAGCCGGAGAACGTGGGTGGTCTCTGGAAGCTGGGAAAGGCAAGGAAAGCGATTCTGCCCTAGAATCTCAAGAAAGAATGAAATCCTGCTGATGCCTTTGATTTTAGCCCAGTGAGACCCGTGCTGAACTTTTGACGTCCAGAGGTATAAGATAATTTGTGATCATTTGTTACAGCAGCAATGGAAACTAATACACACGATTAAGTGTGATGCTAGGTGCGGCATTCTCATAGATGCCCTTAATCAGGACGTTTCTTTCTATCTTTGTTGAGTGATTTTTATCAGAAAAGAGTTTGGGATTTTAAGTGCTCGTCCAACATCCACTGAGGTAATCATGTATTGTTTGTCCTGTGTTCTATTGATAATATACCATATATTATAGAAATAAAATTTCACATGTTAAACGACTTTCGCATTCCTAGAATAAATCCCACTTAGCAACTGATTCTTTTTATATGTTGCTGGATTCAGTTTACTGGTATTTTGTTGAGAATTTTTGTATGCATATTCACAAGGGATATCGGTCTACAGTTTTCTTTCGATATCTTTGTCTTTGGTATCGGGGTAAAACTGGACTTACAACGAATTGGGAAGTGTTCTCTCTTCTATTTTTTAGAAGTTTATGAAGAATTAAAATGAATCCTTCTTTAAGTATATGACAGAATTTACCAGTAAAGTCATCTCTTTCCATGGATCGCTCTTGGAGTTCATTGAGCTTCATGGATGTGTACAATAATGTTTTTCATCAAATTTGGGAAGTTTTCGGCCATCATTTCCTCTAATATTTTTCCGCATGTTTTTTCTCTTTTCTCTCCCTTGGCATTCCCATGACACGTGTGTTTGTGGGATGCCCCACTTCTCTCGAAGGTTCTGTTCACTTTCCTTCATTTCCCCTCTGTTCTTCTGATTGCATGATCTCTATGAACCTGCCTTCAAGTCTGCTGGTTATTTATTCTGTCGAATCTCTCTAGTGAATATTTTATTTCCAATTCTATAATTTCTCTTTGGTCTCTTTATAAAAATAATAATTTCGGCCTTTTCTTTGCTATTCTCTGTATGAAATATTGTCATCATACTTTCCTTTACCCCTGCAAGCACGATATTCTTTAGCTCTGTGGGCATATTTGTGTCGCTCTTTTGAAGTCTTTGTGAAGTCTGACACGTGGGTTCTCTCTCAAAGGCAATTTCTGTTGCCTGTCATTCTTCTTTCGTGTGGATCACACTTTCCTGTTTCTTCAGATGTCTCATAATTTTTTGTTGTTGTTGAAAACTGGAGGTTTTAGGTATTACATCCTAGCGGCACTGGAGCTGATTCCCCCCGCCCCCTTCCCTGGGCTTGTTGCTTGCTGTTTGTTTAGTGACTTGGCAGGACTATTTCAGTCAAGTCTAATTCCCTCAGTGGGCAGCTTCTGATGTCACTCTCTGTTGGGGGCGGGGGGAGGGCTTGGGCCGAGCAGATCGGCCTGGGATGACAGTGTTTGCTTTAGGGCTCCTTGACTTTCTCTGATCTCCGTGTCACACTGTCTTCCTCTGTAGGTGTCACTCCCAACTGGTTAGCCTCCACTAATTGCAGGCTAATCGCTCTATTGTTTACAGCAGTGCCCTGGGGCACAGATGGCTCCCTTGCTTCTTGGGGCCCAGGTCCTGAAGGGTGGGTGGCTTCTCCAGTCCTCAGATCCTGCCATGTGTGTGGCTTTTCTAGTTTCAAGCTCCTGCAGCACAGATGGCTTCTCGAGCACTGACTCCTGCAGCGGCTTTCCAGCTGGGTCCCCCTTTTATATTCTCATTTCAGTGCCTCTAGCAAGACACCCCCCCTGTGAATGAACGGCTTTCCTCAGCACCCAGAAGGGCAGACTTCCAGCAAAATTTTGGGGGTGGAGGGAGGGATAGATGCCACCAAGTCCCACTGGCACAGCAGCGGAGCAACTTCTTTGCCAATTCAGTGAGTCACGTCACGGCCTCTCCAACAAGCTCTGATCTCAGCCTTTTGGGGTGAGAGGTGATCTTCCCTGGGTGAGTTGTCTCAGCTCCAGGGGTAACAGTTGTTCCTTGTACCTGCAATTGCTGTTCTTTTGGGCTCTCTTTACTTCTTGCTAGCCAATCTCTTGTATACCTGTACCCCATTATAGCCAATAACTCCTTAGGTTGCACTTTTTCTCATACCCCACGGAAGCTGGGTGCTCACAAAGCCACATGTGCTGCGGGGACCTGACATGTGAGCCCCTACAACCAGGAAGCAGAGCCTTTCTCTCTTGAGATGACTCTCGAGGACCCTTTCCTGACAACGCTTCAGTGCCAATGGGCAGAAGAAAAATATGGAAAGTTTCCACCTCTATTTTCACAGAGCAGGCAAGAATGGTGAGTTTGGAGCTGAGAGGCAATGCCCTGAGAACTAGCAAAAGCTCAGATGTCCAGCAGAAAGGATAAAAAGTTGTGGTCCATGCATCCAGTGGAATGCTATACAAAAATGAGAATGAATGAACCGATACCTACACTGAAAGATGTATATATATTGAGTGAAAAGAAGCCTGGTATAAAAGAAGACTCTCTGCGATTCCATTTATATGAAATTCAGAAACCAGTCAAATGCGTCTTGGCTGTCAAAGAAGGGTAGTGGTGACGTTTGGTGGGTGTGGTAACTGGGAGAAGGGGCATTGGTGATGGGGAGAAAGGACTTTCTAGAAGCTACAGATGTTCTGAATCCTGATTTGGATGCTGGTCACTTGGGTGTGTTCGCTTTGTGAAAATTCCTCAAGCCATATGCTTACGATTTGTGCACTTTTACGTGTGCATGTGTATACATACATTTATGTATTATAGCTAAATAAAATTTACTTGCACGCCCATGTTCATTGCGGCACTATTCACAATCCCTCAGTTAGGTGCTATAATGATCTACTTCTTACAGGAGAGGAAACAGACGCAGAGAACAGACACAGCTTATCGAAGGCCACAGAGCCCGTTAGCAGAAAAGGCAGGACCCAAACCTAGGCAGGTCGGCATTCGAGTGGACCCTCTCAGCCCTTTGCTGTGCTGCCTTCTTCCCATGGCCTGGATTGGAGTCTCAAAGTGGGGTCGGGGCTGCTAATTGGAATGACGTGCTTTACCCGCCCTAACCAGACTCTAGCAATGAAGGCCGGCCACGTCTCTCTTGTTTTACAGTTGAAAGATTAGGCCACAGAAGCCTGTGCAACCACACAAGGCTGTTCCCTCCACTGCCTGGGTGCTGGGTGTCATCTGAGCCTGATCTCTGTTGAGCCTTTGGGGAACTTATCTCTCAAGACTCCCCCTGATGGCAAGATTTGTTTTCTGGTACCTGCATTTCTCCGTAAAGAAGGCACCCCCCCCACCCCCTTACCCCCGCCCAGCTCTCATTGGCTCGGTTGGATTCACATGTAGAAGGCAGGTCAGGTCACTGAGTTAAGGCTAGCTCACAAAGAGCAGGAGGAAGGAGACAGCCAGGTCCTCCTGACACAAGTCCCCAAGCTGGCTCCCCAGGGCGATGGCTCCTCACCGCCTCAGGGACACGGTTGTCCTGTGACCGGTGCTGCTAGGGGCACAGTCCACCTTCTTCCTGCGGGTCTTTGGGCACCTCCTCCCTGCGGCCGTCCCTGCCACCCTGCGTAATCCTGCCCAGGTCAGATTTCTGCATTGCGTGTTCCTGTACGTGGGTCACTTGGTGAGTGTGCGCTCAGGCCCCATCATGGGTTGGGGTTCTCTCTCTCTCTCTCTCTCTCTGTCTCTCTCTCTGTACCTTGCCCCTCCTTTTCCTCTTTCATTTATCCTTTTTTCTCTCTTGCCCACCCCCTTTACTCCTGATTTCCAGCAATGTCTCTCCACCTCTCACCTCTCAGCAGCTAGAAAGATCTTTTAAAACGTTAAGTCAAGTCCGGTCAGTCCCGTGATTAAAGCCATCCTGTGGCTTTCCGGTGTCATTAGATGACACCCAAGCAGCTCCCCACAGCCTGCGAGGCCCTGACCGGGCTGGCTTTGCCAACCTCTCCTACCTGGTCACCCGGGTCTCCCTCTTCCCGTAGCCCTTAGCTCTATGGCAGCCACATAGCCTGTCCCTGTGCCTCGGACACACCGGGCTTCTCCCCACGCTGAATCTTCTGCACTCGCTGTTCCTTTGGCCTCAAAAGAGGGGCCCCACCCCCCAACCTTTCATGACTGGTGACCCTGTGTTCATTCTTCCAGTCTGATCTTAAATGTTTCTCACCAGAGTGGCCTCTCTGGACATCTTAGCTGAAGAACTCTCTGCCCACTCTACTGTCCCACCTGTCCCCGCCACCTCCGTACCTGATGTCATTCTTTAAAATAGTCTTGGGGCACTTGCCACAATCTGAGCTTGTCTTCTTCTTTCATGTATTTCATTATTTACTTTCTGTCTTCTCCCAACTAAAAATGGAAACTCTGAGGGTGCAGGGAAGGCTCCTGATTTGTTTGCTGCTGAATCCCCAGTGCCTGGTTTGTGGTTTTAATTTTTAAATGAATACATGAATGTGTGAATACATCGATGGGTGCATGTGTTTATGAATGAACAATGCATGGATGGATAGATAGATGGGTGGGTGGATGGGTGGATGGGTGGGTGGATGGGTGGATGGGTGGATGGATGGATGGATGGTTGGATGCAGGTGAGAAAATTTGCCTGTGTAGAGGTGAGCGTCTTCCATTGTAGAACATCCATGAGGTTAGGCTGTAGTGCCACCTGGTGGTAGAAATAACAATGTCTAAATTTGCTGCTGAGACGCTCTCCCTTTTTTAGAAGCTAATGGTGACCATCTCCCATCTACTGGCCTCACCCTCATTCGAGCTCACTCTTCCCTTTCAGAGGTTCCCAGTATCACCCTGTTACTTGGCCGGGGTTGTCACCCTTCCTCTGTAGAGTGATGATGTTTTTTCCAAAAGTAAGACCAGCGCTTATTTGGCAAATATTTACTGAGCACCTACACTGTGTCAGACCCTCTTGCAGGTAGAGGGGATGCAGTGGAGAACAGGAAGGGCCCCCCTGGATCTAACTCGAATAAGAGAACTGAACAATGAAAGAGAAAACAAACAGGTAGGGTGGTTTCACGTTCAGAGAAAGCCTCTCCAAGAAGGAAGAATTGAGGCCAGGCCTATCCAACAAGTGAGGAGCAGCTGGCCTTACAGAGGCCGGAAAATGAGCCTACGGAGCCGGGCTTGGAATAGGGTGAAGCAGGTAGGGCACTTGCCTCAGGATCCAGATTTAAAGGGCCATCAAACAACTCAGTCATCGAAATAAATAATATTTTTATGCGATATTAAAAAAATCAATCTCAATGCAAAAAAAGTCTATGATGAGCAACATATCAACATTTATATAAAGAGAGGATCCAACAGGGCTGAGTGAGTGGTGCGAACGCAAAGTAGGATCCTGTCTACTTAAAATTCGCATCTGTCGTCCGTCGCAGATAGTTTTGGCGTTCAGTTTAATACCTTAAAACCGCGCGCCAAAGGATTATGTATCTCCGTTGCCGAGTGCATTGGCGACTCCTTAATTTTGTGCCCAAAGTGAGTGCCTTGCTTGCCTCACTCTGGTCCCAGCTGAAGGGTCAGCAGGTGCAGAGGCCGAAAGAGGTGCTTGAAGGAAAGTAAGAACCGTCATGGCAACAGGGCAGGGAGATGAAGAGGCAGAGGTCAGCAGGACCCAGCCTGGTCTCTACTCTGGCTGTGCTTTAAAATCACTCTGGGGCTTTAAAGTCACACTCACGCCCAGGCCCCACCCCAGGCTGACTGTCAGTCTCGGGGGGTGGGGTCCAGGCGTCTCCCCAGTAACCGCAATCCCATGGCAGAGCTGACACCTACCTAAGAGCTGCCCACTTTGACTCAATTCCACCCTCTTCTGTCTCCTCCCTTCACACATTATGTTACACCCCCACCCCGTCAGAAGGGACATTCACAACCTCTCCTGACACTGGAATTAAACTTGTCTGATTTGGGAGATCCTGCTGCTCGGACCCTGACCCCAGAGGTTCTGATCCGATTGGTTTGGGCCTCAGCACTTGTAAAATGCTGAGTAAGTTGCTTTGGGCATCAGGACTTGTAAAATGTCCCTCGTACTTCTACGTACAGCCAAAGTTGAGTTAGACAGAGGTTGATTGGGAACATTGCGTGTCTGGCACTGTGCCAGAATAGTCAGAGTACTCACGTTAATGAACCTGCCCTCTGAAAAGCTCAGATGGTGTTAATGACCCCCCCACCCCCACCCCGTCAGAAGGGACATTCACAACCTCTCCTGACACTGGAATTAAACTTACCTAACAGAAATGGCCCATCCAATCATTGCTTACTTCTCGATAGCATATAGACGTATCTGTAATTATTATTAATATTGCAGGGCTTGTCCTCCCTAGTCTTGGCTTTGTTGGTTGCAAGTCACCAAGCCTTCTTGGTCCTCGGTTTCCGCCCCCCCACCACCCCGTAAAAGGAAACGCTGCAGCAGGTGAGCCCCAAGGTACGTCCAAGCCCTGACGTTAAGGAGACTGGGGCAGATATCAGGTATCTGACTTGGCCTGGCTTTTTGGCTTTGCGCAGACAGAGCTGGCCAGAGCCACTTTGGAGGGGGCAAGAAAAAGAACAAAGGGGGGACGTTACATCCAACACCAGCACGGTCGGCGGGCTCTTGCCGGGGCCTAGGGTGAGCAGTGCTGGGCCCTGTGGGGACCCGCATCCCTACAGGCTTCTCTCGGGCTGCCGCTCTTGTGACCAGTCTTGTCTCGCAGAATTCTACCCTGGCGTGTGCGCTTGTCCGGCCCGGGAGGCCGGTTCTGTGCTGCTGTTGGCTGGCTGAGATGCTGGACAAGGTCAGCAGGTGTTACATGGGTGGGAGAAGGTGGGTGATTTACAGAACAAAGAGAGGCCCTATCTCCCAAGAGGCACCCACGGGGACAGGCACGGTACTGTTCAAAATAGCAAAAACCTGGAAACAGCCCAAATACTCATCAGTGGAGGAATGCATGAATAAACCGTGGATGGTGAATATTATATCACACGGCCATTAGGGTGTTCCGAAATATGACATAGCCATTTAGATAAATGAACCAGAAGGGCATATCATAATGTAAATGAATCTTAGCGGTATAAAATTAAGTAAAAAATTTTTCAAAAAAATATGTAAATTCTGACACTCTTTTTATAAAGCTAAAAACAATTAAAATCAAAAGAATATTTTTAAGGAATATACACAGACACAATAAAACTGTAAAAAGGAAAGAAAGGGAATGATGGATACGGGATTCAGGCTAATTATTCTCTCAGATCGGGGAGATAGTGAGATGGGTAGCAGAGGGTTGGCTGAAGGTTATGGTCAAGGTCCTGGCTGTTGTTTGGGATGATAGTTCTGCAGGTGCTTATTGCATTGTTAAGATGAATAATTAACTAACCAACCAACTAACTGCTGGCCCTGCAGGGACCAATGCTGCGTGGGTCTCAAGACACAACTCTGGGCAACAAAAGTCCTTTGAAAACATAGAGGGGCACAGGGACGGGGGGTGCATTTGAGCGGCTTTCTCTCCTTCATTGAGAAGACCAGAGGTGCCGAGTAAGTTGCTTTAAGTCACACAGACGTACTGTCTACCTAGCCTGGCAGCAGCCAAGGCTTACAAAGGGCTTGTCGTAGAGGTCAAATCTAAAAGCTCCATCTTTAGTTTCTCTCACTTGCCTTCTTTAAACTCTTTCCTGGTGACTTGCAATCTCTTGGAGCAAGAACCAGAATCCCAGGGCCAGGTATCTGCACAGGCAGTTTGGAGTGGGCTCCTGGAGGCATGGGCAGGCATCGTGATCTACGTGTTATATGCAAACAGCTTTGATGGAGGAGTGTCTTACCTAGCGCTGTGCAACAGCATTAACATAAACATAACAGCTTAAACCGACACACATATCGCATGTATTATCTCACACCTTCTGTGGGTCGAGAGTCTGGAAAGAGCTTACCTGCAATCAAGGTGCTGGGCTATGGTCTCCCCTGAGGCTTGAACTGGGAAAGATCCACTTCCAAGCTCAGTCAAGTCATTGGCAGATTCCAGTTCCTTGAGTTTGTAGGCTGAGGGTTTCAGTTTCTTGCTAGCTGTTGGCTCGTTGGCCATTCTTAGCTTCTAGAGGTCACTCTTCGTTTCTTGCCACATGAGGTTCCCCAAATGGCTGCTTGTTTCCTTAAAGCCAGCAAGGGAGAGACAGACTCCAGCAAGATGACTACGAGAATCTAAATAATGTAATCACAAACACGTAATCATGTATGTGCCATCACCTTTGCCGTATTCTATTGGTTAGAAGCAAATCACAGGTCTTGCCCACCCAAGGTCAGGTGGGCATGTGAACACCGGGCGGGGTAGGATCATGGGGACACCTTAGAGTCTGTCCACCACAGGAGGTCTCACCAGAGGGTGATGGGAAGAACAGTCGACACAACTTCTCTGCCCGAGAAACAGGATGGTCTGCCGGTGCTAGTGACAGACGGTTTGGGGCTATATTTGGGGGCCGCTCCCCATGGGGTCCCCCGGGAGAGGTCCAATCAGGAGAAAGAAATCACACCAATAGTCTTCTTTTTTTTTTTTCCTCTGGAAAATCTTTATAAGCCTCAAGCACAATAAAATCTTCTTAAGATGTTTTCTGCCTCCAGGGTCTAACTTAGAACTTACATTCAGGGACACTTATAAGACATGATAGACACATGCAAATGATCCAGACAGCTAAATGTATCGTAATGGAAGAGTGAAAAGTCAGAATCATCAATTTTTTTTTTTTTAAGGGCTGGGCAAAGACATAAGGATGCTCTAGGGTAACCCTGTCACTTTGCAGTTGGAGAAACAGCTGCTCTGACGGTGAGATGACCCGTGCAAGGTGACACAGAGATGCACGAGGTCTACAGGCAGGAATGGCGAGAGAGTCTAAAAATCAAGGGAAAGAGAGCTCACACAGGCTCTGCAGGCCGCAGAAAGGAGTTCGAAGTTTCACTTAAAGCCTTTGGGAAACTATTTAACGTTTTTAATCGGGGAAGCAACATGATTTGATTTATGTTTTAGAAAAGTCGTGCTGGAGGAAGTCGGAAAACATGTTGCAAAGGTCTAGACGGTTAGTTCCAATGCTGTAACGATCTCCCCGTCCTTTCTCTGCTCCCTCAAAAAGCAAAATCGAGAACAAAACTGAAAACAACCTACTAGGATGAAACAAGGCGTGGAGAGGTGGACCGATAGCAGTGGCTGTGAGGACCGAGAGGAGAGAAGACTTGCAATTTTTTAGGGAGTTAGAGGGAAACTCAACGGCAGTGTGTGGCCAGGTTAGAAGGGCATAGATGGGGAAAAGTGTCCAAAGGTGAGCACAGGGTGTAGCGTGAAGTGGCTAAGCGTGTGGATGCCGGATCCGGACTGTGCGTTAAGTTTCCACAGCTGCGAAATGGGCACGAGCACAGTGTCTACCTCATAGGTTACCGCGAGGATTAAATGAATTAAAATTTGTAAAGTACCGAAAGCAGTGTCTGGCACATAGTAAACCCTGTATGAGACAGCAGGAATCATAATAGGGAAAGTGAATTTAAATAAAAGTGATACACGGCGGTTAACCACTAAAAAGGGGTTAAAAAGGATTCCAAAGAATTTAGGTATCACAAACGCAGGAGCGGTCACACCCTCTGGGGACGAGGGAGAGAAGAAACTTGAAGAGGGCTCAGGCTGGGCTTCAATCTCTGTTCCTGAGCGAGCGGCAGAGGAGTTTGCTGGGGTGCGGTGAGCCAAAGCTGGTCCATACAAAGGTGCCTGGTGGGGAGCTGCATGCTGGGTCTGGTGCACAGAAACCTGCAGCTGGGGCCCTCCTTCTTAGTCAGCTGGTTGTCGGGGACTCCCCATGAGGCCCCAGGCGTGGACTGAGGAAGAGGAGGTAATGAAGTGGGAGTTGATATGAAAGGTGTCTGAGCTATCTGTTCATGCACCTTACGTGTACTCTCGGGGCCCGACTGAGCCCAGTTCCTGTGTGTTATTTTCACTTGACAGTAGATCGCTGCTGCACACACTCAACCGGATAGCTAGGTGTATCGAACAACACCCAGTTCATGATACGTGGTCCTCTGATAGTCCGTGATCAAGTGTCCAGTATCTACCAAAGCCCGGTAGCAAGGCACGAGTAGGAGAGGATATGTATCCAATCCAAGATCCTGGAGGTCTGCATTGTGATTCTCCTACCGCGTCTCATCGGATCTGCTGAATCTTGAAGTCCAAGTACAAAAGCAGCTCTTACTCCAGCTTAGATGGACTTCGAACCCTTCTCTTGCTCTGGTCCACATTTAAATCTGGAAGCCTTAGACCTGACTTTACAGATAGGTTGAAATGTCATATTCAGAAGTGGTATAGTTCATCCTTGTTATTTGCAAAATCCATATTTGCGAATTCACCGACTTGCTAAATTTTGTTAGTAAGTGCAACACCAATATGCCTGTGGCTTTCGTGGTCATTGGCTGACATGTGCACGTACAGATGGGCAGAAAATTTGAGTTGCCGTCTGAGGTTGAGCAAGGATGCTCTCTGCCTTCTTGTTTTAACTCTCGTCCTGTAAACGAGTCTTTTTAGTGCCATTTTTTTTTTTGCGGTTTTGCATTTTTTGTTGTCGTTGTTATAAATTTTTTGCCATTTAAAAGGACCCCCGAGTGTCGTGCTGAAGTGCTGTCTAGTGTTCCTAAGTGCGAGAAGGCTGTGATGTGCCTTATGGAGAAAATTCACGGGTTCGTTGAGGGCTGAGTAGGCTGTGAGTTCAATGTCAACGAATCAACTATAGATACTCAATAAGGTTTCTTTAAATAGAAACACACGTAGAGCGAAGTTATGTATTAATTGGTTGATGAACATGTGGCCGGAGGCTCACAGGAACCTAATTCATATTTCTCTTAGGAACAACAATGCAGTATTTGCTAACTCAGTGTCTGCGGTGACTTTTCAGAACATAGCTACCGCAAATAGTCAGAGATGACTGTCGATGTTATAGTGAAAACCCCCAAAGGCCTACCAAACACTGTGCCTTTTTTTCATAGTCAGTAGTATGAGGTCCAGCCCCTTGTCCTTCACCTTGCAGGGAATATTTCAATATGTGCCAGACCATTGAATTCCTAGGAATCCTGCTGAATGGGTTAGACATCTGGATTTTTGTGGAATTTGTCTCCCACTTTCAAGTTTGCATATATCTCGCTAAGGCATCTGTGCCAGTTGTCCACATATTGCTCCAAGGCTGAAAAATCTGCTCTTCATTGCATGCTGTGTGAAAATTGAGATGGGCCTTTTAAATATCTCTCCTTTGTCGGCTGGCACGGCTTAAGCTCTGCAGGTCGAGGCACTGGAAGGATGCTAGAGGAGGGATGGGTTTCAATCCCTGGTTTTGTGGTGCTCCTCTGGTCTGGCTCCTATAACCAGTGGTTCCTCTGGGGCCTATCTGTTGTGGCTTCCCCTAGGACCCTTTGGACAGCCCGTCTCTCTGTGAATGCCTTTCCTGGCACCCTCGTATGGCCCGCAGCATGTTGCAAAGAGCAGCACTTCACATGGAGGGCTTCCCTCACACCCCAGAGAGGGTAGGAAAACCTGAACTGTAATTGACAAATTGCTGGAGGCTCAGCACCAACAAGGCTGTTAAAAACTCCAGAAGGATGTGTCATTGGGAGGCCCTCACACTGAGAAGCACCGGTAAGTTCACAGCCCAGGGGCACAGGCAGACCAGAATATGGAGGACTCTAGAATGCTTCCCCTCCCCCCACACCTTACTGCTACATTTGTTTCTAAAGGTTTACTCACCACAATTCCTTTTACCCAATACATCATCTCCACCTGTAAACAAAAGTATTACAAAGCACGTGGAAGGCAAAAAACATAATCTGAAGAAACATCAGAATCAAAGTCAGATATGGCAGGAATGTTACCAGACCAGAAAAACTTAAAAACTGTGACAGACTGCAAAGGGCTTTAAGGAAAAAAGTAGGCAACATGCAAAAACAAATGGAAAATGTAAGCGGAGATACGATAATTCTAAGAAAGAATAAAAAAACTTTAATGATCAAAAACACCATAACAGAAATAAAAAATTTCTTTGACGAGCTCATGAAAAGAATGAATGCAATTGAGGAAAGAATCTCTGAGCCTGAGAATATGATAACAGAGACTTCCCAAACCGAAAACCGAAAAGAGGAAAGACCGAGAAAAGCAGGGCAGAACATCTGAGAACTGCGGGGCACCTAGAACGGGTGCAACATATTCCAGAGAGAGAAGAGAGGAAGGAATATTATTCAGCACTAAAAATGAATGCACTTTCAAGCCGTGAAAAGACATGGAGGAACCTTCAGTGCATATCACTTGGTGAAAGAAGCCAGTGTAGCAGGCGATGTACCATGTGATTTCAACCATAGGACATTCTGAAAAAGGCGAAACTATGAAGATGGTAAAAGGACTCGTGGATGTTAGGGAGGAGGGAAGGATGAAACGCTGAGGATTTTTAAGGCGGTGAAACTACTCTGTATGATGATAAGACAATGCGGGTCATCACACATTTGTCAAAACCCATAGAACGTACAACACCGAGAGCAAAACTTAATGTGAACCATGGGCCTTCGGGTGATAAGGATGTGTAGGTTCATCGATTGTAATAAAGGTACCACCTGCTGCAGGATGTTGATAGCGGGGGAGGTTGTATGTGTGTAAGTTTAGGGAGTCTGTGGGAATTCTCTGTACTTTCTGCTCATTTTTGCTGTGAACCTAAAACTATTCTAAAAATGAAGTTTGTTAATTAAAAAGAAAAAAAAACTCAATGGGAAAAGATCAGGCAGGTTTGCTTCCTTATAAAAGATTTGAGTTCTCTAATGTCAGGGTTTCCCCAGCTGCGGTGCAAACCTACAGGAAGAACAGCATCCACCTGGGCTTCTCTGTGTCATTCCATGGGACTTTCAGAGGCAAGGAGAATCAACGCTAACATAAGGCTCATTCTGTTTGCTGGAAGTAGTAAATGTCTTTGAATCTGAGCAAGGTATCTCATGTTTTCCGCCAGTCTCCGTGAAACTGAGGCAGGCTACCTTAGTTTGCAAATAGGATAAAACCCCAGATCTCTTTCATCGTTCTTGACCCGCCCTTTGCATACCTCTCCTTCGCCACCGGGAACAATGTTAAGGTTTGTCAATAGAGGGAGCTGGAGGAGTATTGTAAAAGGACGGAGTTATCTTCCTGGTTCTGGGATGCTCCTTGCCAGACTCCAGCAATTCCTGCTGCCTCTAGAACCTGGCTCCTGCAGCATGCATCTTCTCCAGAGAATAGGTCCTGCAGTGAGTGGTGTCTTCTGTGGCCTGAGTACACAGTAGCCAGCACCGCCAGCGACCAGCAGCTTCCCGTGGTCCCATTCGGGCGGCTTTGCAGCAGGATGCCACCAGCGAGGCACTTTCACAGGAAGGGCTCACGTGGCGTCACTTCTGGTTAGCTATGGCCATGACTTCTATACTAAGGTCTGGATCTTGCCCTAGGAGAAGTGGCTGTTCGTTACGTCTTTGACTCCCTGCTACTATCTCCTGGTTGGACCCTGAGTAATCCAGCATCTAAAGAATTTGCTACTTTCTGCTCAAATGATCCAATGGACACAATGTCATCAATGTAGTGGGCCAGCGTGATGTTGGCTGGACTGTCACGCTCATAATCTGAGCACAATATGTACTTCCCACAAACTTCATATAGAGAGAATAGCGTACGACATACTTCTCTCCAAAAGCAGAATCGACAAAGCCCTGAGGAGGACACGGTAAAGGGGAACTGTTGGCCCAGCCAGATAAAGGCACCCGGCTCTGGTATTCCTTACAAATCAGTGTGGAAGATAATATATCAGCCACGTCAGCGGCTGCAGACCGAGTGCCAGCTGGGGGAGAAGCGGTGATCAGAGTCACTGCCTAAGTTTAGGGTCATTCACAGTCATCCTCCAAGATCCAATGACTTCTGTATGTTCCAACCTGGTGAGTTAAAATGGGGTGCAATAGGTGTTTCTTTCATGTCTTTCATGGTGGCAGTAATCTCTGCAGTTCCCTTAGGGGTGTAACACTGCTTCCGGTTTACTACCTAGGCAGGGAGGGGAAGACCCAAAACCTTCCCCTTAGCCCTTCCTACTCCATGACCTTCATCTCTGGTCAGAGAACCAGGGTGGGAACTCTGTCAGTTTCCAAGTGTGTCTGTTTCAATTATACATTCAGGAATTAAGGGTATAACAGTGTGGGTCTTTGGATTGATGGGGCCCCCCGTGAGTTGGACTTGAGGCAAGACTTTGTCACCTGACCACAGCCAGTTCTACTGTCATGGGGGAAGCCACAGTAGCTTTGTTGGTTCCAGGATTAGCGTCAATTCAGAACCGGTGTGTGGTTAGTCCTGGAGGGTCCGTGTGCTTCCTTCCCTCCCGTGCACAGTGGCTGCAGATCCCCTCAGGGGGGTCTCAGAGGAAGATCTGCAGAATAAACTTGAGGGAAAATGCAGACCCTTCGCCGAAGGGGCCCGGGCCTCCTCTTCAGCCGAGGGGCTCTGGATGTATGAACTGATTCAGGGTTGGAAGCGGGGTGAGATGCCGCGGACTCCACTTTGGGGACTCATATTAGGTGTTTGGCTACTAATCCACATGGGGAAGCATCAGGGGGAAGAGAAGAAAGGGGGAACGGTGGATAAGAGCCCTTTTTTATGTGTGTGGTTTCCATGGGGGGAAGCAGGCTTAGGATTGGCTAGTTTGAATAACTTCAGTGGCTCTGGGGCACAGGTGCCGCTGCTAGTTGTCTGCAACCAGGCACTGGGGGGATCAGGGCAGGGAGATAGTGGCCCAGAGTATGACACATGGATGGAGGAGATGGTTGTGGGTGTGGGTTCTGCATCGGCCGGTTTGCATTTGGAAAGCCCGCTCACAGGAGAGCTGTTTACTATCTCTCCAGGCACCAGCTGACTTTGGGAGGGGAAGTCCCTTCTGGGTCAATAGGTGTCAGAGTCAAGGCCGAGTGATGCGATCCTGCCGACTATGCCAATGATCAGGGTCAGCAGAATCGCTGACTGAGAAGAGAAGGTTCGATGGTGCGAGGCCCAGCTGGAAGAATGCACAAGAGGCAGACATGAGGACGAAACTGCAGGCACCGGCCTTACCGTGCGGAGCGCACTTCTGTTGGGAAGCGCAGCTCTGTTGGGGAGTGTAGTCTACTGTCCGGGGCGCGCGGTCTTATGTGCACCCTTCCCGCTCCCCTTTCTTGTGCTCCCCTCCTCCGCTCTCCCCTTCTGCTTTCCTTTTTCTCTCCGGGAGACCGCATGGCTCCTCACACAGCAGAGTACGAAAGTGGCATTCAGCCATACATGCGTGCTACAGTAAGCTGACGTATGTTTACATATTTTCTAAGTCTGGGGTCCTACTCCTAGCTACGGACCTGGATCACAGCCAGACCTTGGACCAGCCAGACCTTGGGCCAGTCAGGCCCGGCACCCACAGTAGGGCCACAGATGTCAAAGCATCAGAACACAAAGAATAAAAAACATGGTTAATCGGAGAGGAAAAAAATGGCGTAGATGATAGAGGCTCTGCGCATCCCTCTGGCGACCAAATCGAAGTCGTGACGGAAACGAGGAGCAGCAGCAAGGAAACGTCGCCTGGGATCTAGATGAACAAGCCACACAACTAGGGAGACGTCCAAGACGGCACCCTGCAACGGCAGAAGGCAGGACGGGGTGAGGACGCGGGGCTGCCCGGTCCCGAGCGGCTGAGTGGGACGGAGTGGGTGGCAGCGGCAGACGCCCCTTAAAGGGGCCGCGTCCGCGAGTGGATTTTCGCGGTGACGGACCTGCTCGCTCTGAGCACCAGTGCCCATACACCTGCGTGCGGGGAGCACCAGGGACTTACAAGGAGACATTGTCGGAATGAGGGCCGAGGTGAGACCTGCTCTGTACAGAAGTGCCGGTGGCATCCATTGTCCCCTGTTGAGCCCTCCCCGCTCCCAGTGCCTGGACACAGCGCTGCCTTAGCTGTGATGTTATCAAACTGGATGACGGAGGTCGCTCCGCCCAGAGGATTCCCTGAAACCCCGCCTCCCCCAACCTGGGCCCCACCCAAGCCACATCCAGGTGTTTCCTTAGTGAGTCAGGTGCTCCTTGCTGAGCCACACCTAGACTCACACTGGAGGCAGCTGGTCTGGGTTTCTGTGTGGCCTTTTGAGGCACCTAATGAGCACAGTATCTCTGGACTGCTTCCTGAATCTTAACAGGTGGCCCCAGTGGGGCAGAGGCTTGGACTAACTTTGACCTGCAGCTGAATCCCTCTCAGGATTGTGCCACTGGACACCTGCTTCACAAACCCACACTAATAAGACCGAGAGACTTAGGAGCTTTGCTTAGTACATAGAAACAGACACAGAAAGGCAGCCAAAATGGGGACAAAGAAGCAAAAACCATATGAGAGAACAGAACAGAGATTCAGATATAATGGAGTCAAGTAATCTAACAGATGCAGAATTCAAAACACTGATTATAAAGATGCTCAATGAACTTTTGGGAAGTGTAGATAAACTCAGTGAGAACTTCAACAAAAAGATAAAAAACATAAAAATTGAAATGGAAATTATAAAAGGGAACCAGTCTGAAATGAAGAACACATTATCCGAGATGAGAAATATATTAAATGGAATAAACAAAGGAATAAACAAAGTGAGTAAAGAAAAGGATCAAATGCCCTATCTAGAGGATGGGAAAGCCAAGGACGTGCAAGCAGAAAGGCAAGAGATAAGATACCAAGACAATAAAAATAATTTAAGGAGCATATTGGACACTGTTAAAAGTCCAAATAGCCGTCTGATTGGCATAACTGAAGAAAATCAAGGTGTCGAACAGCTGTTTAAAGAAGTAATGATGGAAAGCTTCCCTCACCTGGTGAAGGGAAAGGACATAAAACCCCAGGAAGCTCGGAGAATTCCAAAAACCAGGGATCCAAAGAGGCCCACACCAAGACACACCATAATTAAAATGCCAAAGGTTAAATACAAAGAAAGAATATTAAAAGCAGCAAGAGTATAACAGACAGTTACTTATAAGGGAACACCCATAAGACTGGCAGCTGATTTCTCAAAAGAAACTATGCAGGACAGAAGGGTTTGGCAAAAAATATTTGACAGGATAAAGACCCAGGATCTACAACCAAGAATACTTTATCCAGCAAAGCTACCATTTAGAGTTGAAGGACAGATAAAGAGCTTCCCAGACAAAAATAAGCTAAAGGAATTTATCACCACTAAACCAGTATTACAGGAAATGTTGGAGGGACTTCTTTAAGAAGAAAAAAAACATGTATCAAAAATATAAATAAAGAATGATAACAACTACATTCCTACCAATAAATAGCTTAAATGGACAAGAATTAAGTGCTCCAACCAAAAGATAGAGTGGCTGAAAGGATAAGAAAACAAGACCCCTACATATGAAAAGGAAGGGGATGGAAAAACATATTGCTTTGATGGACCTAGAAGGTATTTAAATCAGACAGGGAAAGTTAAACACTATATGATTTCACTTATATGTAGAATTTAAGGAATAAAAGGAACAAACTAATCAAAAACAGACTCACAAATATGGTGGACAATTTGGTGACAGACAGAGGGCAGGGGGTTTGGGGAGAATGGGGTGAAGGGTTAAAGAAGTACAAATTAGTAGCTGATGGATGGTCATGGGGATGGGGAGCATGGCATAGGGGAGCACGGCATAGTTAGCATTAATATGTTGGCTAGATGGAAGGTCAGGGGAGGGAGGGAGCAATTGGGGGGATCATTTTATGAACTATATAGATGTCTAACCAATGTGCTGTATTCTTGAAACTAATTAACATAAATAAATTAAAAAAAAACATGGTTAATACAAGGAGTGTTTATGAAGCTGATTCATTAACCTGAGAAGGTCAGGCCAGCGCATAGGGACAGGAGAGGAGAGAATGGAGTGGAGTGAATGCCTCCCACCTGGCATTTGTTCTTCCTCACCCAGGCCGAATTGACACACTGGCCGGGTCTCTTATCTCCAATTTTTAACACTGCGACAAGAGCACAGGGCACTTGAAGTGACTTTTGCAATCCCAGGAGCCAGCCGGGGTTTGGATTAGTGACCCAGGCGGCCTCCCCTGCAGCCTATGGTCTGACCAGGACGGTGTTACTAAGCATACTCTTTGCTGGGGACAGGGGACAGGGGTACGTAGGTCTCTGACACTTTACATGTGAATTTGAATTTTGCCAAAGCCCCTGCCTATAAGGGAGAGACAAACCTCGGAGCCACCACGCAAATTAAAAGGTCCGCAGGGGAGATAGTTACACTAAGTCTTCTCCAGGTGACAGTTTTTCTCCGCTCACTGTCAAAGAACAAGAGCACCAGGATCACATTACAGCAGACTCTGCTCTCTGCTGGGTGCATCCTGTCCTCCTTGTTAAAGGAAAGACAATGGCCAGTACGGAGATCATCAAAATGAGTTCCGAGTTTATTTACTTGTCAGGCAAGGGAGCAGTCAACAGTGAGAGAATTCATGGAATATTTGCCGGTGGGCAAGAATTAGGGTTTGTATGCGCTAGAAGTTGGGTCCTGCCGGTGTGGGGTAGAGTGCGTCTGCAAGTCCACGCCCAGTAGGTCAGAAAGAGCCTTCAGAGTAGGCGGCGAGAGCCTGGCATGATGGGGCAGCTCAGAGTTTGTAGTTGTCTGTCCGTTTTGGTTGGTTAGAACCAGCAGTCGTGATACACAGCCCTGGGTTTTCATTAACTCCCAGGCGAGCACTGTCGTCGGTGAAAAGTTTGTCTTTCGTGGTGTAGAGGAGAAAAAAAAAAAACGCTCTTCCTATATTCCTTAGTTTCTGTAGCTGGGGCCTTGTGATTAAACTGACAAAAGACAGACGAACAGGAGAAAAAGCATACGCCTGTGACTTGATGTTAGTATTTTTTTACATGGCACAAGGAGCTTTCTAGAAACAAGTGACAAGCTTGAAGAAGTGGCTAGGCCGGAGAGTTTTTCCCATTTTTGACAAAGAACAGTAAATTTCTAAGAGAGGAGACAGGACAAAGGAAAAGGGGTTAAGGTCGTTAGGGCAAAGTGTGGGAAGCTGATGGAAGATGAGCTTGTTTGAATAAGGCTTGTTATACAGGTTTTGTTAGTGTCTTCTCTGGGCTAATGAGAGTCCAGAGCTATCTAGTTCTGCCCTCCCAGATGCGGGACAGAGGAGGGCAGATGCTTTCTCAAAGGGAAACTTATGTCTTACTTTTGGATAAGTGGGGGAGAGTAGAGAGCTTTTGGGGGAGGATCTTTGCTTCTCAGTTGTCTTCAGCGCACCATAATCCTTATGCCAAAGTGGCATATTTATGTTGGGGTGGCATTTTCTGATACCCCACAATCACCTTTGCACATTTAATCTCACTTAATTTCACGAGTCCAGTAAGATTATCATCCCTCTTTGGCAGATTAAGCAACTCGTCCAAAGTCAACAGCTCGTTAAGTGTAGAGCCAGGATCTGGCCTGGGCATTCTGGCTGGTTCAGACGCTGGGAACATCATGCTAAACTGCCCCCTTTGCACTAATGGGAGGCGAAACGGGATTCGTGCAGTGGGTCCACGTCAAATCGCACCCTGTGCATTAAGGTCAGAGGCGTCTTGATGTTGCACAGCGACTCTCCGCAGGAGGCAGGTGTGTGTCATCTCGCTCCCCAGGGTATATTTGGCAATGTCTGGAGATCTATTTGACTGTCACTATGGGGGAGATGCTACTGGCATCTAGTGGGTAGAAGGCAGGGATGCTGCCAAACATCCTACAGTGTGCAGGACGGCCCCCACAAGAAAGAGTTATCCAGCCCTGAATGTTGATGGTGCCCAGGTTGAGAAACTGGAGTGACAGGAGGCAGCCATATGGATTTTGTTTTGGGGTCAGGCAGACCAGTTGGGTTCAGGTCCCCTTTCTATTGGATGCTCTTGGGTGCTATTGAGTCTCAGCTTCTTTAGCGGAAAAAAATGGCAGCTTCGGGGTGGGGATAATGCTCACCTGCAAAGTTCATTATAGAAATGAAATAAAGTAAAATTATACAGATGGCATGCACAGTGCAGCTGTGCAATAAGTTGACACTATTTGACTTTTGGTCTAGGCGGTGGGCGATGGCTCGCAAAGCCTGTCGCTGTTATTATTATTTCCGTCTTACGGATTTAGAAACCAAAGGCTTAGAGAGTGTGACTTGCTCACGATCAGAATGAAGTTATGTGTTATCTCAGGTGATAGCAAAGGCTGTAAAGACAGGTAAGCAGGTGGAAGGGTGGGGTGGGCATGGGGAGGCTGATGGGGAGTTACGATTTTAAATAAGGTGGCCAGGGACAGCCTCACTCAGAAGGTGACATTTGAGCAGAGACCTGCAGTAGGGGAGGGGACGAGCCCAGTGGACATCTGGGGGAGGAATGTCGCACAGAGAACAGCAGGTACAAAGGACCTGGGGCCACGTTGGCAGACTATGCAACAGCACATGTGGCCAGAGTGGAATTAGGGGATGGGCAATGAGGTCAGGAGGCAGGTGGAGAGCAGCGTTCGTGAGGTCCCTGGTGACTTATTCAAGGCCATTTCTAGTAGCGATGCCAGGACGTCAGCTGGAATCTTGGAGCTCTCATTTCCAGCTGGGACAGATTGCACAGGCCATTTCCTCTTTTTCGTGGGCCTGTCAGAACCACCTCCTCACCTGAGTCTGTGACTCACGTGGGCCAAGCCAGTGCTTTCAGGAGATGAGGAGGTGGGGGATTCAGGTTGTGGAACAAGCGTAGGCGGTCTACTGGCTCAAAACCCTGCGTTGGGCACAGCCTCTGCTCGACCTCCCCGGTGGTGGACACGGCATGATGGGGATCCTTCTAGCTCTCGTCATGGTGGCCTGCATGTTCTTCGTGGGGACTCTGCTGTGGGTGATCTGCATAAACTTCTTCACTATAGATATCCCTGCGGCCATCAGCCATCCCGTGAAACTGTGGGTCTTCCACTGCATCTCCGAGCTCTTTCTGACATGGGTGAGTTCTGTGTTTCGTTTGTCCCCTCGTTGTAAGGGTTGAGGAGAGCGTTGGGGAGGTGTACCAGAAGCTTCCAGTTAAATTAACACTGATATCATGGCGGTAGAGGCTGACAGTATATTCTGAGACCTTAATAATTCCTGTTAGGTAACAGGTGACTCGCAGCCTCTTCCCAGGGTTTCTCAAGCTGAAAGGGCGGATGGCCACGCATTTCAAACAAAGAACGATTCTCATTTTCAATTAGGGAAAAAGAAAAGGAAAGCCTGCTCCCCTCCCCTGCCCCCGTCCCGCACAGCTCCCGCCTCCGGGCTTACTTTCTTCACAGCGCCCATCACATTTGCGACGGGTGGAGATAGGAACAAATTGTTCTGAGTCTTTGGGCCCCTATTCCTGTCAACCTGCTAGCTAGAACTGGCCAATGACAGAATAAATGGACACTTTAGCCAATTAGTAAATTAGTACAGGCGAGCAAAGCTACAGAATGTGACTTTAAATGCATGCATACATACATACATACATATATATATATATTGTGTGTGTGTGTAATATTAATAATGTGTGTGTGTATATATATATATATATATATAGTTGTTTTGGAGAAATGGAAAACTGTTCATGGCAGTCGTCAGATTCTGCTTGTCGTTCTTGGTGCGTAATTTAACAAAATACCTGTAAAGAGATCGTGGCAGGAATTGGTCGAGGCTGCCAGTAGGAATTTGCTGAACTGCTCTGGAGAGCTGACAGACACTGAATGTAGAAAATATGACTCTGAAATCTCTTAAATAATAAAAAGTGATTGCAAGCTCCTATTCTCTTGGAAAATCCTTGATGGAGCGGAAGGGCCAAAGGTATCCTCCTTCCACAGTCAGCTTTTTACAGGAGGCCATTGGTCCCGTGCCTTTCCGGCCTTGACTCTCATAGTCCACAGTAGGGGCTCCCAAACATAGTGACTCGGTTTCCTCACCTGCAAAACAGGGAGAAAAATAAATAGTCCTCACTTCAGAGCATTTTGTGGGGATGCAGAGAGTTAAGCTGTCTGGAGTGTGTGTTCCAATGCCTGGGACAGGGTAAGCTCTCTGTAATATTAGCCTTATTACTCTTTGTGGATGTTTTTGTTTGTTTGTTTGTTTTTTGTTTTTTTTTTGTTTTGTCTTGTTTTTTACAAAGATGTGTTGTGCAACTAATACATGTCATCCTCCAGTAGTAGCTCTGAGGATCAGTGATGGGTGAAAGCAATGAAGCCCAGGTAGAGTCCGCCTGCAGGGAGCTTGGAGACTCGTGGCGGGGTAGAGAGGGGAGTATGTCGGCAGCGAGGGGGGGCGGGGGCGGGGCAGCAACTTATAAGAAAACTGATTCAGAGTGGCTGGTGGTGTGAGGAAGGTAAGACAGGACAGTGGGGTATGTCACTGAACCTCCAAGGATGACAGGATGCAAGGGGTTCATCAATTTGGGTACCAAATCACCCCATTTCCATGAACCTCTAATGAAAATGTAGTATTTCCTTCCATTATAAAGGAAGGTGACAAACCACAGCTGTGACAGCAGGAGCTGCAACTCGGTCACTAAGAGGAATCCCATATTTCTGAACATGTTACGGCCTTTGCAGATACCATGCAGAACCGCGTGTGTACCTTGTTCCTCTGAGATTATGATAGTGTTAGACTGGCCGCCAGGTCTCGCTACGCGGTGCGTTAACAAGGAAGCACACGTAGTATTTCGTCGCACATTTATTTCAGTATTTTGATAACTATTTTCAAATAAAATTGCCTTCCTTTGTAACCCCACATATTTTGTGTATTCAGAAACGTACTGTAACAAGGTCCACAGGCTTCATTCACTAAGAGCCAAAATTGTCTTGGCACGGAAAAAGAAACATTGAGTGTGTCTAGGGGGAGAGCCCACTCTATTTGGTTTATTTTGAACTTTTTATTATGCAAACCTTCAGACATATACGAAAGGAGGCAGAATAGTAGAAAGAAGCCTCATGATCCCTCTTCCCCCCAGTAGCATTCACGATGGTTAATTCCTGGCCATTCTTACGTCGCCTGTGCCTTCCCTTGAGTCTCGTTCCCTTTCTCATGAAGGGGATTCCAGACATTGTACTATTTTATCCAAGAATATTTCAGTAGGTATCTCTAAACGTTAAGAACCGCCCCTTCCACCATCTTTCAAAATAGGACCACCATGCAGTTATCGCATCTGAAAAATAGCATCTTAAAAGGTGCTGGGAGGGCCTTGTCGGCTGGGGTGGTCCAGGAGGGGCTCCCTGGGAAGAGATGTCATGTCCAGGTGGAGCTGGAGCAGGGACTTGGTGGGGGTAGGGCAGCGTTTCCGTCAGGGAGACCCTGGAGAGGGGTGGCTGGAAGCCTGGTTTGTGGAACTGGGGTGT
>NW_024350927.1:4017931-4018895 GCF_902729225.1 Pteropus medius | reverse complement strand
GTGGTGGGGCAGTGTGGGTCCGGGATTTTCTGCTGGTGGGATGGGGACACAGAGGCCACTCTGGGGAGGGGGAGGCACGAGTGGCCCAGGACTCCAGCAGGACCTGCTGAAACCCTCCCCAGTAGGTTCCCTCTTCTCTCGCCAACAGGGGACGATTTTTGAGAAACTGGGAATCTGTACTATGCCCCAATTTGTCCGTTTCATGCACGACCTGAAGCCGGTAAAGGAGGATCCGGATGTCGTGGCCACCAACCTCTGCTTCGGGACTGTCCCGGTGAGGCTGTACCAGCCCAAGGCGGCCTCCCGCACCCCCAGGCGGGGAGTCATATTCTACCACGGCGGCGGGGGTGTCTTCGGGAGCTTGAGTAAGAGTCCATCCCCCAGACCCCACCTGGCCCGTGGTGTAATAGCCTCGGAGCAGGGTGTGTGGGGGGCCACCCCCGTTCCAGCATGAGGTGACACTCGTGTCATCTTCCTGGGGTCTAAAAGCCTCTATATTATGACCAGGGAACACCAGGGCAGTTAGCGGACCCTAGATCATTCCGGGGACAAAGATGTGGAATGGATCGATCTCTTTCCGGGTCTAAGGAGACACATAGGGATGTCTATACGTATGTATGTACGTGCGTAGCTATGGATATGTCTATGCCGGTTTGTCCTGCTGTCCGAAAGCAGAGCGTCCCTATGACGCCTTCCTAAGCCGAAACGGGGTCAAGCGGAGAGGCAATGACCTGAGGACACCTCTCGCTCCAGCAAGTCGAGTGATGACGCCCAAAGCTCACAGATGCAGCTCAGAGCTCTGGGGCCTGAGGCTGAGATGCTGAGTGTCCTTCCCGCGGAAGGAGCTGGCGAGGCCACGCTCGCTGCTCGGCCTCGGGGTGCCTGCTGCCCCCATAAGTGGCTGGCTGCAAAACAGACGTGCTGAGCGCTGTTTTGCTTTTCACCATTTTTTTTTTTTTTTTTT
>NW_024350927.1:3991775-4017920 GCF_902729225.1 Pteropus medius | reverse complement strand
TCACCATTTTTTTTTTTTTTTTTTGACAAGTGAAAATCCTGTCCGGATTTCTTTCGATGCGTGCAAACAGGTACTTAATGCAGATGTTTTGGAAAAGTGGAATGTCGTAAAGCGACCTTTCAAAGAGCGGGGCATACCTGTCTATACCGACGGAATTCACACACCGCGCAAGGCAGCGTTTGAAGGCGTGTGATTCGGTCGCGTTTAGTCCATTCACAATGTTGGGCAGCCACCACCTCTACTTAGTTAGAAGTAAGGATTTTTAAAAAGTGAAAATAACTAAAACATCATTTTGTTTCACATCAGGTATTACCTGAGACAAATTCTGGTACACAGACAGGAGGACCAAAGATTTGAGGGAAGTTAATGAAAAAAAAAAAAAATCTCTCAAAATTGAGACAATTTTCTTATCTTAATTCCCCCCCGACTCTGGAAATTTTGGGGGAAAAAAACACCTTTTTAGAGCTTCCTAATCTGTGGAATGCCAGGATCCATTGCTGTAGCCTTTAATGCAACCATTTATTAATATTCGTATCTAATAATTTATTAATATTATGTGCGTGGCAGGCCCTTTGTTACACGTGGAAGCCCTTTATGTGCATTAGCTCATCGAAACCCCCAACCACCCTATGATTATCATTATTTCCATTTTCCAGATGAGGAAATCAAGCCTCAAGGAGTGAAAGGACTTGCCCATGCACTGCTTCAGTTCAGGATAAAAGGAGGCAAAGTCACGATTTGAACTTGGGTCTGAGCCCAGAGCTCACACATTGAACCACTGCACTGTGTGGCCAAACAGCCTCTCAGATGTTGAGAATGAACAGTCACAGCCCAAGAGCTCTGTCCATGGTGGTTGTCGGTGAGAAGCAGGCAGCTGATGATGGCTGGCAAAGGAAGCCCACTAGCTTTTCTAGTAAATTTAAAAACCTTTATTTTTTAGAGCTCTACCAAAACATATGCAGTCGCTTGTCCAAGGAGAGTGACTCAGTGGTTCTAGCAGTTGGGTGAGTAAAGGGGAAGATAGGGAGGGGCCAGGCTGCGACCTGGAGTGATGGGGTGGGAGGTAGGAGCTCGGGCAGGTGGGGAGTCAGAGGGACACCAGGCGTGGGGAGGCCAGCGAGGAGGAGAGGAGGCAAGAGGGAGAGACAGAGGCGGAGACCGGGCACTCCTTCCTGCAGTTGGCCCTTGGGTACGTCTAGGTGGGGCTCTCTGCGCACAGCATCATTTGGAAGCGAGGTGGGGAGTGGGCATCGTCAAGGAGATCACCTGGAGCACTCTCAGGTGAGATAATCCTCTCCTTTGAGCAGAGCAGCTGCACATTCTGGATCCTTAGCACCTCCCTGCACTAAATGCCTACACATTTACATCATTTCCATTTCCGTGCGCTCCAGAGAGGGAGGTGCGCCCTGGTGAGATCCACTGAAGGAAGCCAGAAAAGTTAGAAAGCCACTCTCTCTCCTAACCGATCCTGGAGAGTCACGTGCCCAGCCTGGAACCTCAAAGACAGCTTGCTGGATATGGGGCAGGAGAGACCTGGGGTGGCCCCTCTTGGGCCTCCAAGTCAGGCAAACGAAACGCATATGAGAGGTGGTCACTGTAGTGGTTTGACCTTGTCCTTCTGCCCTGCTGCCTGACACATTGTCACACTAGGGTGTGGCCGGTCCTCCTGATTAAGCTTTTCCTGCAGTTTCGTATAAGTGCACATACCAAAAAGAAATATCGATTGCCAACATCTTGATGGGGATAGATTTCTCAGCTTTCCTGTGGCACAGCTAGTGGAGTAGAGTAAAAAATACAGAAGTCAGTCTTTCTGTACTGAAGCTCATCACTTTACAGTTCTCGGCTCCGAAACCATTTCTGCAGTGGGATGGAGATCTTGATCCAGTTGTTGGCCACTATATGCCTTACTGTTCTGGTCACGTTGAACTAAGAGATCATTGGTAGAATAAAACTGGCAAATCTCTGCAAGGAAATTATTTTATGACTCCAAGATAGACAGGGGTTAGGTGTTGAAAGCATTGCCATCCCGGGTCGTTAAGAATAGGGGGCATCAGAACAGAAATGGCTGGAGGAAGGTTTGTTGATCCCATTATGTTCACTTTAAAAACAAAAAAATTGAGACCAGCATTTAAAATGATGAAATTTCTCACAAAACCCAGATTTCTAGATTCTCTTGGAAAAATGGAAAGGTCTAGCAATGCCAGGCTGGCGAACCTGCATGACGGCAATCCGATCCTGGAAAAATGGGCTCATTGAGGGTGGCTGACCTGGAGGCAGCCTGTATGTTACCTCCTGGGCCCTGGTGGCATTTAAGCCTTCAAGATCCTCCCATGAAACCTGTGGGCATGGCAGGGTTAATTAGAATCTAAACCCAGGCCACTTGGGGTTGCTCATAAAAGAATAAAAAAAAAAAAAAGAAAAAAATTGGGAACTGGTATGAATTAGGGAAGCACCCATCAAGTAGGTTCAGAGTATGGGGCTTGTGTTGGTGGTAGCTAAGTTGCTGACCGATACGTGGATTATAGGGCTCTTGTGGTCACAGCTTGTCCCCCAAATCGGCATTGGGAGAGTGGGAGTAATAGCTACCACTTACTGAGCCCATGTGCCAGGCACTGAGGGCTTTAAGTCTATCAGCTCATTTAAGCCTCATACCTTAACATCTCCTGCTCAGGCTTCAGAAAGAGAAGTTAATGGAAGAAATTTGAGCTCAAGGATGCCAGACTCAGGAATTTTTGGCTCTGCTAGGATGAAGAGCGTCAGCCGTGTTCCTTGATTTCTTTTTTTTAGGTATCGCATGTTGCCATGGCATAAGTTTCCAGTGCCGTTGAGAGACTGCATCACGGCCACCATCCACTTCCTGAAGTCTCTGAATGCTTACGAGGTGGATCCGGCTCAGGTCGTAGTCTGTGGTGACAGCGCGGGTGGGGGCATTGCGGCGGCAATCTGCCAGAAACTTGTGGACAGTCCAGATCTCCCCAAGATCCGTGCCCAGGTCCTGATCTATGCTATTCTGCAGGCGCTGGACTTGCAGCTCCCTTCCTGGCAGCAGAACAAGTCTGTCCCACTGCTCACCCAGAGCTTTTTCTTCTACTGTATGTTTAATTACCTGGACATCAGCCCCTCCTGGAAAAGCGCCATCATGAATAAAGCCCATCTGCCTGCCGAAGTCTGGGAAAAGTATAGAAAGTGGTTGGGCTCGGAAAACATCCCAGAGAGGTTTAAGAAGAAAGGCTACCAGCCAATGTCCCCAAAGTCCCTGGATGAAGACGCCTATCTGGAGACAAATATCATTCTGGATTTGATGAACTCGCCCCTGATTGCTGAAGATGAGGTAGTGTCTCGGGTCCCGGAAGCTTTCATCGTGACCTGTGAGCATGACATTCTGCGGGACCATTCGCTGCTGTACAAGAAGAGACTGGAGGACCTGGGAGTCGCAGTGACGTGGCAGCACGTGGAGGATGGTTTCCACGGAGCGCTGAGCACCCTTGACTGGGGATACTTGGAGTTCCCCTGCTCCACGAGAATTCTGAATGCCATCGTCCATTTTCTAAAGGGCTTATGACCATTTTTCCTTTCCGCTGGAGCCATGCGAGTGTGGGTCCTGCCATCATCCAGTTCCCCGTGGGGCTGTCTAATGCTGACGTAGATGATGCTGAGTGGGGCTAGGGAGGGTGTCGAGGTTGCCATCTCCTTCTCGCTCCGTGTTCTAGAATCAGAAAGTATAGGTTTTTGATGTTTGAAGGGAGAGGAGTAGAAGAGGCAGGATGGGGGAGGGTAGGACTCTGGGTCCATGTCCACCATTGGGAAAGTTGGAGCTGACGGTCTTCAGTGGCCATTTGCAAAGGCGAATGAGCATGTAGAGGTTGTTGCTCACTTCCGTGGGGAAGGGTTCAGACTGCCCAGGCTGATCCAGGCTGTGGGCAACAGGGGTGTCCACTTGGCTCTGGAACAACTGAGGGGCACCATGTGCAATCTCACGGTCCTTTTCCAATATGGCCCGGAGGGCAGGGTTCTGACGTTCCAGACTGCAGGGTGGAGGTGGAGAAACGTGCCTCTTCTTGAGTGCAACTCAAAGGGACACATTTCCTGCTATTCTTCTCTGAGTTCAGAGTCTCAACTGCCTGGGCTGTAAGAGTTAGAATAGAATGGATAGGTTTTCCACAGTGGTTGGCACCTAGCAGCAGATGAAGACAGCCCAGGGCCACCGGACTAGGGAACTCTAGAGCTGTGGGCGAGTCAAAATCAGGCTTCCAACCAAGGGCCTGGAAACAATGTTATGTCAGTCGAGAGGAGATGGGAAAGAAGCTGTATCCTGAGTCAAAGACCCAGGAACACTGCGTTGGACCAAAACTCAACCATGTCTACAGCGAGAAATTGAGGGAGGGCCAAAGGGACTGAAGATGTGTTAGCAAGAACGATTTCTGTTTAAGAGACAGAACCAACTCGAATTGACCTAAATCAGAGAGAGAACGTGTTGGTTAATGTAGCTACAAATTCTGGGGAGAAGTCAGGCGAGGGTTGGTGCAGGACCTCGAGCAGCGCCACCAGCCGCCTTCCCTTCTTTCCTCGATTCTGTGCTTTCTTCTGTTTCCTTCACCTTCGCCTCTCCACACAGGGGCCCCCGAGCAGCTCCATTATTCTCCCAGAGTCAAGTTCATTGTTATGGATTTGCCTCATTCTCAGCAGTCCCAGTAGAAATCACATTGTCACTTGATGGCTCTATGGGCTTTCCGAAGGGCGTGTCCAGTTGCTACAACCAAGGGGATGGAATGTTCTGACTGACCAGGCACAAGTCTCAGGTCATCCTTGGAGTGAAGGCTGGGATCAACTCTACTTAATGCTTGAACCGAGCATGGAGGCGTGAGTACTTCCCTCGCATCGACAGGAGACTGGGTGGACATCAGTGCTTACTCTATTAGAGAATCTTAATTGAACCCCGAGCCAAGGTACTTGTACGTGGAAGTGGCAAGAGATGTCAAGGACCACTAGGCAAGTTGACCACCTGCCCATGAAGAATAAAAATTTCTTTAGAGGGATGGCCTAGGCTCCCACGCTGGCCCTACCTGGTCTTCAGGAGGCTCTGTTCCTGATTGGCCATTGGCTTTTATAGACCAAGATCCAAGATGACGGCACGAGGACCCCAGGCTCGCCTTAGCTTGCTTTCAGCTGCGTGTGCTGAAACACAGGGCAGGGAGGAGCCACTCACAGCAGGTAGACCAACAGGTGGCTTTGTTGGAGAAACACGAATCACTCACTGAAAGAAGGGTAGTTGGTGGGAGCATTGGAATCTGAGAAGCGCGGTCTGTTCTGAGACAGGCCTCTGAGTCGAGTCTGGGTTGGCTCCCCTCCTGGAGCGTTATTTCACGCCTACCTCTGGAGGTGGGTGGGGAGACATGAGCTCTTTTACTGTGTGGTGCTGAGGAGTGGATGAGCCACTGGAGAATTGTGCCCAGTGGAAGTGAGTGGGGTATACTTTAGGGGCTGGAAGCACCTCTGGGTGGGCTCTTTGCCAAGGCTGCTTCCCTCTGTGGATCGTGGGAAATAAATCGCTTTCACCCCTAATGGCTGGTCAGGTTGATTTGAGGCCCAGATGGTCCACTGTTCTGCTTTACCACGTCATTGCTATCCTTCCTGCAACCCGCTCCTGAGGCTCAGGAAATCGAAAAGGGGTAGAAATGAATGTTCACTGAGAACCAACTACATGCGAGGCACTGTACGGAGCTGTTTAAATTTGCCACCTCATTGTGAAGAGAGAACACCTATTTTGGGTCACTGCCCAGGCATTTATCAGTGTGACGACCCTACCCACAGCTAGTCTGGACATTTAGGTAAGGACCTGAGCTTAAAATTCCCACAGGTTCCCACTTATTCTTTTCCCCCCAGGGCACCTTTTAAAGTAAGCCCTTAGAATTGAGCCCATGAAAAGTGAGTGACCTTCGTCCTGACCACCTTATAAGTAATAGTGTCCCCTCCACTCGCTGTTTCTGAGATCTGTAAGTAATAAATCTTGTGACTTCTGTAAGTAATAAATCTTGTGACTTTACTTCCTTCGTGTGAATGTATTAAAACTGTGCCTTCAATCAAAATGAACCGGGGTCTTCACTTCCCAAATGTGGGGGGCTCAGATACCAAGGGAGCTACCTGCAGACCCCAGTGGGCAGCTCGCGCCTCCTCATTCAGCAGGGTGACCTGCTGAATGTTCTGCGTAGTCTTAATTCAATATGCCAGCTTCAGCCCCCACCCCGATATACTCTATGTTCCTCACACAGATTCTACAGAGTGGGTATTGTTAAGCCTATTTTACAGATGAGGAAGCTGAAGGCCAGAAACATTAATAACAACACTCATTTCCTGTCTCTTTGTCGTCAGGCTCAAAGCCCTCTGATTAACGGGTTTGTCCAAGGCCATGTGACTGTCCAAGCACTGTGCACGGCAACCCTGATCTGTCTGACAACAGCCCGCTCCTGTCTTGCCCCATGGCCCATGAGCTCTTTTCTTTACCACCATTCAGAATTTACATGAAAAACAATGACTGAGCCCACGGCTTTATTTGAGTCACTTCCCATCCAGGTAGGTGTCAGCTACTGTCTGACAGAGTCCAGTATTTTGCCGTCTGGTTTTCTTACTTGACTGTAGCTTTCTTGAAGGCTGAATGACTTTGAAATTGCTATTTCCCTCGTGGAATACACAGCTGAGTGACTCAGGGAACATGACTCAGGGAAGATCCGCGTGTGCGCACACACGCACACACACACACACACACACACACACTCACACCCCTTTGAGCACAGATATTCTGGCACTCTGGTAGTTTTTTCTCAGGACTTCCCTGGAAAGATCTGCCCGTTAGCCCAGGGCAAGTGCCATCTACCAACGAACAACGTGTTGCATCTCAAATTGCTATCTTTGGTCAGGAGGAAATTGAGGACAAGGTCTTAGGGCAAAGTCGAAAAACTAGCAAAATTAGTCTCTGCTGCTCTTCACCCCAGTTCCCTTCCAGCATCCTCCTCGTGGCCCCTCCTCACCTGCACCCAGGACCGCCCTGCCTTTCTGACCCCGAACCTGTCTCCCTCTCCCCCTGCACTCTGCTCCAGAGCGACCGCTTGCTCATTCCTCTTATCCTGGGCTAGTATAGGCTGCAGAGGTTAGGTTCTACTGCAATGACAAGTGGCCCCACGGCCTCAGTGGCTTATGACAGCAAAGGTCTATTCTTATTCACATTACACATTGGATGGCTCTCACGGGTCACCTGCAGCTCTGTTCCACATTTGTCTACTCCGGGATCCAGGTGGATGGAGCCGCTTCTATGTGAAATATCTCCAGTCTTGTGGCAGAGAAAAAAAGAACATGGCAGATCACACACTGACTCCCCAGCTTCTGCTCAGAAGTGATGCTCACTGTTCCTGCTCACTGTTTACTGGCCAGAGCAAGTTCTGTGGCCAAGCCTGATGTTGAAGGGACAGAGAAGCATAATCGTCCCCAGAGAGGAGCAGCAGATATTTTTGGACAATAGGACGGCTGCCACGCTCTCAATCATATTTTCATTCCTACTCTACCTTTTAAAAATTAATTTGAAATTATGTAAGTGATACACAAACATGTTCTCCTTTTAAATAAAACCCTCAGATTCTAGAGATAAGGCTAAAGTCCCTTTTGGCCACTTTCCCTCAACTCTATTTCCTTTTATCTGGATGTATCCACTGTTACTTTTTTGGGGGCGTAAAGAAGTCTTCCAATCCTTCAACACCCGTTTCTATGCTTTCACATACACAGATAGAGAAAATACACAGGATTATTTTGTGGGATGACTTTGTCAGATATTCGTACGTAACAGAATAATAATTCTGTCCATTTAGTGCCACTTGGGTTTTTTCACTTAACAATATGTCTTAGGAATCTAGCCTAAAAATAATGTAGATTTCTCCTACTCTTGCTTCGTGGCTACTGCATAGCATTCTATGGTATGACTGTATTACAGTTCTTAGCCATTCCCTACAGGTGGACAGTTTTGGTCTCTTTTCAGCGTGTTTTTTTGTTTGTTTGTTTGTTTTTAGGTGAGGCAACCCTTGGGTGACCTCACAGATTGCAAGGACCTTGTCAGCTTACAATCCCTTATTTTTTTATTTTTTTATGCCTACAGCACCTGGTCTTCCTAGGTGGTCTCCCATCCAAGTACTAATCAGCCCCGACTCTGCTTAGCTTCTGAGATCAGACGGGATCGGGCTTGTTCAGGGTAGGATGGCCGTAGACACTTTTCAGCTTTTTTAAAACAGACAAGTCTATAGTGAATATTTCTGCACATGTCCCCTTGTGCATGTGTGATTCTTTTTTATAGATTCAAAAAAGGGGACTGTTAACTGGGCACATTACCAAAATGCCTGTCTCATTCCTTTTTTTTTCCCAAAAGATCTCAGCTGGGAGGGAAGTAGATGGATCATAACCACCAATCCTGAAAACAGAGAAAATTCGCTCAACAATTGGCAGGTGGCCCAAGGTGGTACGGCACTTCTATGTTTTCAAAGGAAAATTGCTTAAGTCTGAATCAGTGGAGGAACTGGGGCAAGCTGCAGTCTTACCGGGTTGTTGCTTGTAACCTCCTTTCTTCCATCTAACAAAGCAAAGGATGCCAGAGTCAGCAAGTTGGCTCCTCCTTCCACAGGGTTGCCAGGGCCTGCTTTGTTCCCTGGCCAGAACACCACTGTTTCAACACTGCAGCTGGGTGTCTTTGCAAATTGCAGCACAAAGTTGAATCAGATAAAGTAGTGCCCAGGGTTTAGTTTCAAAGCATTTTGAGTCATAGGTAAAAACCTTCAAAGGTCCATCTCCATTCCTAAGTTGAAAGAACTCCTTGCCTATGTCATCACGAAAGGACAGAACACTTTTCACTTTAAGTTGAAGAGGTGTATTCTGGGTTTGCTGTTGCTGCATCATGAGGCCTCTCCCAGGAAGCAGAGGGATGAAGCACCTGTGACCTGGAGCCAGTCAGAGTCTCAACATTTACTTCACCTCCCAGATCCTCAGTCCTCAGTTTTCTTGCCTTGAAATGGGGGTAAACATATCTCGTGCCTGCAGGTGTGCGTCTGACCTTATGTGGTGCAAGTGAGCTGACCTAGGTAAAACATGCCGAATCTGTGTGAGTCATGATTAGGTTATCTGCAGTTGATCAGACAGAGTTATGGGGGTGCTGTTCATGAGCCCTTGGTGGAGATAACAAGTTGCTTTTTTTTGTTGAGGAACCCTCTATTCAAAGAAGGTCTAGAATTACTCCCTTTGAGATATTGCTGCCCCAATGTCCCAAATACACTTCTCTAATATAGAGAAAGGGATGGATTTTGTTACTAAAATAGACTTGCTTCAGCTACATAAAGAAGAAAGGATCAAACATTTATCGATCCTTTACATGTGACAGGCATTTTACAAAGTGCTTCATACGTATCATCTCACTAAATTCTCATAATCTTATGAACTATGTGATACTTACTCCCAAATTATAGATTAGGAAACCAAGGCTGACTTGGCCAAGAAAGTTGATGAGAGATAGAACAGGAAATTGAAGCCAAGTGCATCTGAGTTCCAAGTCCACCACCCACCCCCGTTCGGTTGCCTGTGCAATAACCCCAAGCTGATCTGCCATCTTTAAGAAGTGTTTCTAGGCTATACTGGACCAGGAGAGGAGAAGTCAATTCATCCTTCCCCTCTCAAGTCTCATTTTAGGTACAACCTGCTCCACTAAGCCTCTCTATATCCAGAATGTTAGATCCTCCTCCTGTGGGCTTGCAGAATATGCTGTAGACCCTCTAGCACGGCACTGGGCAGGCAGGATTGTGATTATACCGTGACCAAAAATGTCTACCCCTAAATTGGGTTAAAGTGATCCCTAATTTCTAATGTCCACAGGTGATTGGAAAAGCAAATGGCAATCATCTCTGGAGGAACATAATATCATCTTAGGCCTTTCATTAATTTTGTAAATAGTTTTTCAGATACCAGGCATGTGAGAAGAGATAACAACAGGAACCCACAGAAACAGAAGGAAAAAAGAGGATAAAAAGGAGACGAAGACTGTAAAATAGCTCCGTTCACTATGTCCAAAGAGATAAAAATCTATATAAACAGATTTCTAAATATAATCTACATAAATGTAATCTTTAAATCTATAGATTTATAAATCTATAAATTTGAAATTTTGGAAGGCAAAAGTGGTAATCTGAAAAAGTAGATGGTAAAAAATTAAAAATTAGGAACTGTAAAACATGACATTGTGTGTGTGTATATACATATATATGTGTGTATATATATATACACACACATATATATATACACACATATATATGTATACACACACACATATATAAAATGTATATGAATCAAACAGAAATTTTAGAACTGAAAAATGCAACAAATCGAATTAAATATTTAGTGAATGGGTTTAATTTCACATTAGACACATTTGAGAGAAGACATATGAACTGGGATATAGGTCGGAAGAAACTTCAGAATCAAGCACAGAGAGACAGAAGTATAGCAAATACAGAAGAGGGAGCAAGAGGCATGAAGATTCGGTGAGAGGGCACAGCAAACACCTAACTGGCACCCAAGAACATAAGGAGAAAGAATGCAGAAACAATATTTAAAATATAATGGTGGAGAATTGAAAGATTGAAAATAATGGAAAGATTAAGTATTAAAAAGCATTTTTATACTTTTTTAATCTTTGAAAAATCTTTTTAGATTTTTTAAATATCTTTTGGGTCAAATCCCTAAAGTGTAAAATAATCACACAACAGAAGGGATCGACAATACCACATTTTGGCTCTTAGAAAAGACTGATGAAACATCTGATGAGACTGAAAAAGAAAAAAAAAAGAGAGAGAGAGAGAGAGCACAATTAGCAAATACCAGGAATAAAAAGGGACCTCAGTACAGATCCTGGAGGCATTTAAAAGATAATAAGAAGACATTATGAACAACATATGCCAAAAAATTGAAAATTTAGTTGCAATGAGTAAATTTCTAGAAAAACACAACCTATGGAGCTGACGCTAAAGCAAGGAGGAAATCTGATCAGTTAATGAAAGATAGTGAATTAAAATGGAAAGCCTTCCGACAAAACGGAATGGAAATCTCCTGGTCCAGATGCTTTGAGTTACTTAATATTCGAAGAAAAAAATAACGTTAATTATACATAAACTGACCTAGAGATGATAAAAAGCAGTATTCCCTTTCGATGAGGCTAACTTAGTAATAAATTCCTACAGGGACATTGGAAAAGAAAATTACAGGCCATAAAAATCTTACTCATGGATATAGGGACAAAAATTTTTCTAAAAAATATTTAGCCAACTGAATCCAGCAATCTATGAAAAAGGTAATATATCATGACAAGTTGGGTTTATAACAGAAATGCGAGATCAGTTTAACTTTATAGAATTAATCAATGTAATTTATGGCATTGATAGATTCAGTGAAACTATGTGATTATCTTACTAGATGCAAAAAACAAAACATTTATGAAAAGACTCTCAGCACATTTGCATAATAATGAAACACTGAACTTTTTTTCCTTTGATATCAGAAACAGGACAAGAGTTATTCACCATCATTTTTATCCAACATTGTACTGGGTTGTAGCCAATGCAAAAAGACAATAAAACTGATAAGGATAGAAAAGGAGTTATTAATTGCAGATGCTATGATCCTACATGTAGATTCTCAAAGAATCTACAGAGAAATTATTATAATTAATGAGTACATGAAGTTGATGGATATAACGTTATTGTTTATAAAAAATCAACTGCATTTTAAAATATAGGCCAAAATCAGTTTGAAAATGAAACAAAAATAATCCATTTAAGTAGCACAAAATATAAAATACATAGGAACAGAAAGTATCAAGAGAGTGAAAAAGACAACTCACAGAATGAGAGAAAACATTCGAGTATTTTTTATCCAGAATATATAAATAATTCCTATGACGCAACCACAAAAGTCCCAGACAACCCAATTAAAAAAATGGGCAAAGGACTTGAACAGATGTTTCCCTAAAGAAGATAGACGAATAGTCAATAAACACATGAAGAGATGCTCAACATTATTAGGGAAATGCAAATCAAAGCTACACTATAATATTACCTACAATTTGATATCACTTCATACTCATTAGGACGGTCTATTATCCAAAACGAAAAATAAAAATGCTGGCGAGGATATGGAGAAATAGGAACTCTTGGGCAATGCTGGTGAAAACGTAAAATGGTGTGGACACCGGAAAACAATTTTGTGGTGACAATTCTACTCCTAGGCATATACTCAAAAGATTGATTGATATCTGTACACTAATGGCCACAGCAGCATTAGTAACAAGAGCCGAAAGGTGGAAACGATCCAAGTGTCCACCAACAGATGAATGGATAAAGAAGTGCAGTATGTACGTATAATGCAATGTTATTATTCAGCCATATTCTTTCTGAAAAAAGAATTTCCGAATGAAATTCTGACACAGGCTACGACGTGGATGGACCTTGAAAACATTATGCTGAGGGAAAGAAGCCAGATGTAAAAAGGCAAATACTGTATGATTCCACTCATATGAGATACCTAGGATGGGCAAATTTATAAAGATAGAAAGTAAAATAGTAGATCCCAGGGCCTGGGGGAAGAAAGAGTGGGGAGTTACTGCTTAATAGGTATGACTTGTTGTTTGGGATGATGGGAAGTTCTAGAAAGTGTGGAGAAATAGAAACATCGATGCACTGATATGCACGGATACACTATTTGTCAAATCGATACATTGACAAATAGTGTAGCATTAGCAAAGTCAAAGACACACGTACCCTATGACCCAGCATTTCCACTCCCTGGTATATATCCTAGAGCCAAGGTTCCCTGGGAGATCCCCACACTTCCTTCAGGGCACCTGATTCAGGCCTAAACCTCTGAGCTCTGCTCACCATCTGTCTGTAGCAGCGGCACCAGACCCTGTAGCCTTGCTTGCTACAAATGAATACATTTGATTTCCAGTAGGTAACTCAGAGAAAGTATTTTTCCAACAGCCTTTAAACAGAACTAGAGGAACTCTAGAAAACTCTTTGTTTCATCTTGAAACTAACCGTGTGACGGGGAAAGGACATGGACAATATACCACAAAGCAGAACAAGCCTCTGTTTGGCAAGGACGGCAGTCCGGGCAAGGCTAGAGCCAGGAAGAGGGGCTGTCCTTGCATTCAAAGCTCAGGGGAGCCATGAGTTCTATATAGCTCCATTCTTTAGAACTTTTTATTGTAAAATATAACACAAACATGAAACAGTACATTAAAATAAATGTACCGATAAATGAATTATGGTAAAACGAAGCCCCACAAAACCAGCATGTAGGTCAAGAAATAAAACATTGCCAGCACCCCAGAAGGTCTCCACATGCCTCCTCCCACTCCAGCATGACTTCTGTAGCAATCACATCTTTGTTTGTTTTTCTTTATATGTTTAGCACCGAAGGATGCCTTCTTAAACGTGAATACAGTTTTGCCTGTTTGTGGTCTCTGTATAAATGGACTCCTGTAGCATATATTCATTTGAGTCTGGTTTCTTTTTCGACATGGTTAATTATATTAGGATTCACCTACGTCGCATGTAGCTGTTTCTGCTATGACTTTTCTGTACACAGTACATGTCTCCTGGTGCTCATTGCTGACAAGCATGTAAGGGCTAGGAAGCCAACAAGCTCACAGTGGTTTTCTCAAATTCTACTTTTAGCTTGAAAGTGGAGAGTTTTAAAAATGAAATTCTGTTTTTATTTGAAGGAAAAACTGGGAAACGAACGCTGGATATTCAAACTGGAACGCTTGGCAGACACCCTCTTGAAAATGAGTGAAGTTAATCTGTCACTCCAAAGAAAGCAATGGACAGTAGTTGTTGCTGACGACAAAATGTTGAGCTGCTTCTTGTTCTTCTCGTTCTTCCTTCTTCCTTCTTCCTCTTCCTCTTTCTCTCCTCCTCCTCCTTCTCTTCCTCCTCCTTCTTCTACATTTTAAACCTTTATTTTAAACCTTTATTTTCATCTAGATTTGAAATTCACATTGACACCATATGTATATTTCAGCTTCTTAAAGTATAGGCTAGCTAGTTTGAGGTTTTCTCTCTACGTCCTTATTTTTTAAATTATTTCTTTTAAGTATACGGTACATTGGTTAGACATTTACATAGTTCACAAAACGTGTCCCCCGGATTACTCTATCATCCTTAAGGCTCTACACATAGCCATTACATTACTGCTGACTGGGTTCTGCTTCTTTAACTTCACCATATGCTATAGGCATCATTGTATGTCAATATTTTTAAATAGCTAGAGAGTAATTTGTTATATGGATGTACCACCATTTATTGAACCAGCCCCTCGCTGATAGATATTTAGGTCATTCCTGACTTTTTTTTTGCTTAGTGAGTAAGCAAGATCATGGACTCTATCACATTGGACTGAGCTTTGTAGGCCCCTGGTTTACTCATTGATGCATTGTAGCTCCAGCTCAGTGTCCAAGATGTAGCAGGTGCTCGACAAAATGATTGTGAGATGAACACATGTTGTATCAGTTTGAGCACAAAGATAGGATTCTTCCTGGAAACTCCTTAGGCAAAGGGGCAGACAGACGGTGTGCTGAGCCCAGTGGTTTAGGCCTGAATCAAAGTATATACAAATCCCAGCTCTCTCACATGTATGACTTTAGGTAGCTATTAATCTTTTTTTGCTTCAGCGTCCTCATCTATAAAATGAATACAATAATGGCACTCACTTCATTAGGGTTGCTGTGAGGATTGAGCAATGAATACATGTAAATGTCCCAGTATGGTCCCAGAACATCAGCACTCATTAACTAGTAGAATGTGATCATCTCAACTCACCCTAGTTGTAAATATGCAGCAAAAATGATGTCTCTCATGGGGTGACAACACAGGATCCAGGTCTTTCTGGCCCTTGCTTTTATCGTTGTTGTTGATTTTATTTGTTTTTGTAGGGGTCAATTTTGCTCTTGAAGAATCAGCTGTTCCCTTAAGGAGAGTATTTATACTCAGAGTCTATCACCATGGAGACGGTCAACACTAGGGAATCCAAGATCACGTCACCTCTCCCTGGAGACTGAAAGTGAACTCTCGAGGCCCCTTTATGCTGTGAAGTTGGCAGGGTGTCACCCTCAGAAGAGTGGCTGTGAGGAAAAAAGCCACCTCAAATTCAGCAACCTCATAACATCTCCCTGCCCTCAAAACCTTAAACTGTGTCAAGTCAAAGAAACCTGAGGTGAACCCTCACCATGCAGTTTTTGACTGCGGTGAGCCCACAGTCGTTCTATACTCCAAGCTGGAAGACTGAGGCCAAGTATTCAACCAGAGTGCTCACTGGAAACTGGGTGGAAGAGAGGAGGAAGGTAAGGAAAGAGAGAAGGTAGACAGAGGGCTCAGAGGGAGGACTGGCAGGGAGGGGTAGGACTGAGGTCATTACTATTTTCAAATCAAGGGCCATAGATGGTTGCATCTTAAGAATGTGGCATTAGGGTCTCTGTGCTCTACATAGGGGAGTTATATTCAAGCAATCATCAAGGTCCCCATTGTATCTTGAAAACACCATAGAACATTAGGCAATATAGTTTTGACCCATAATACTATTTTCAGTGGACTGTTTCTAGGCATCTGATGGTCCCTGCCCCTAATTCTTCTGCACCTTGATTTGAAGAATGTCTGCTCTCCCTTACCTGGCCCTTTCCAGGATGTGGTACCTCCCGAGGCAGGCTTAACAGTCCCTGAACTGAAGGCTGGGGAAGAACTGCTTATTCTCTGACACCTGGTCCACAACCTTGCCCTTCCTGTGCAGTTCAGTTTTTACTTTCAAACAGAATAAATTAGTTTTTGGTATCCCATGTACTTTAAAGGACATTACAAAATACTTAGCTTGAATTGGCCTACTTAAAACTAAATATCTTCATTTGTGGCAATCAAGACTTAGCCACTTAAATTTTTGCAGAGACTTCTAGATAACCTCATGTCTTCTTGGGAAATGGGCAAGGAAATGAGGGTGAACTAGTTCTAGTTCTCTTCTGAGAACTAGAAAAGGCTGTTTTTATAGAGGACATTTGCATTCACCACCCCTCTGGGCAGACATGGCCTATAGCCATTGTTAGATCTGATTGCATTTGGCCTTGTGTGGAAAGCTGGGTGTGTCAGTTCCAAGGGCAAGAAGGACTGTCCCACTAACCCCTTCAGGATCCTGTGGGCAAGGCAGTACCCAGGGATATTATGGGCTGGTCCTCCACCTAGGGGAGATTGCATAAAAAAAATAAGTTCAAGTGATGTAAGAAATGTGGCAGATTAAGAAACTCCAGGTCCTTGTTTTTCCAAGGAAACATTTAAAAATTACTATCATCTGGCTAAAATAACTATGTAGGAACTCTGGAAAAACACTCAAAGATCTACAGTAGCCAATCAAATGCCCAGTTGAGAAAAAGCCCCTTTCAAAATGGTAGGAAATTCCATGGTATTTTTACTCCCCCTCCCCCGCATTTCCTCCCCATCACAGCACAGAGCCACATGTGAGAAGCAGGGCCAGGCTCCCTCTCTCCACCCCAGAGGGCATAGAGAAACATTTTCACCTGCCCGGGGGCTGCCTGAGGGACTGATTGCTGTTTTGCATAACTCACAGCTCAGATAGGGAAAAATGGTATAGTTCATATTTCAGGCTAAGAAAAGCTGTGAAAAGCAGTGGTAGCCACAGCTAGGGAAAGCTGCCAGGGGACTACAGACCTAAACATGTCTGAGGCAAGAGATTACAGGGAGAGAAATATGACAGAACATCTAAAGCCCTGGGAAGCAGCAGAGAAGAGACTCTGGGAAATTAAAGCATTTTTAAAGAAGTCATGTATATAGAGAAAACACACACACACACACACACACACACACACACACACACATGCACAGCATGCACTGCCTTCCTTCACCTTTTAGCACACACGCACATGCACACCCAGGCAAGAGGCATGCTCAGAGAAGTCCTGAGAAGAACATAAACCTTCACACCAGGCTAATTCCAAGGCTCAGAACCTGCCCTGCTGATTAGTAGAGATCTTCTTTAGAGTGGAGCCAGTTGCAAAGACTAGGAGATGTGACTGTTTTTTCAAATGCCCAATGCAAAATATCATAAGGTATACAAAGGCACAGGAAAATGTGGCCCATTTAGGAAAAAAATAAAGTGGTAGAAACTGTTCCGGAAGAAACATAGGCATCAGAAGTATCTGACAAAAACTTTAAAACAGCTGTCTTATACTTAAAGAGTTGAAAGAAAACATGGACAAAGAACTATGGCTGACCCTTGAACAATATGTTAGGGGTGTTGACCCCCTGGCCCCTCCCCTACCCCGTTCAGTCATAAATCCATGTATAACTTTTGACTCCTCCAAAACTTAACTGTTAATAGCCTACGGTTGACCAGAAGCCTTACTGATAACATAAACTGTCAATTAACATGTATTTTGTATGATATATGTGTAGACATAATATTCTTACAATAAAGCAAGTTAGAGAATGTAAAATGTTATTAAGAAAATCATAAGGAAGAGGAAATATATTTACAGTACTTATTAAAAAAAATCACATGTAAGTAGACCCATGCAGTTCAAACTCGTGTTGTTCAAGGGTCAAAGGATATCAGGGAAATAATATATGAATAAAGCAAGAAAATCAATAAAAAGATGGAAATTATGAAAAGGGATTAAACAGGAATTACGGAGCTGAAAAGTACAATAACTAAATGGAAAAAATTCGCTAGAGGCATCCAACAGTAGATCTGAACAGGCAGAAGAAAGATTCAGAAAACCTGAAGACAGATCATTTCAAATTATTGAGTCTGAAGAGCAAAAAGAAAAAAGGTTGAAGAAAAGTAAACAGAGCTTAAGGACTTATGGGAAACCATCAAGCTGACCAATACACACTTTGTGGGAGAAAAGAGACAATGAAAGGGGCAGAGAGGTTATTTGAAGACATAATGGCTGAAAACTTCCTAAAGTTGGAGAAAAGACATAGATCTACAAATATAAGAAGCTTAATAAATTCCAATAGAATAAATCCAAAGAGACCACCCCAGAGACACATTATAACCAAACTGTTGCAAGTCAAAGACAGAGAGAATCTGGAAAGCAGCAAGAGAAAAATGACTCATCACATACGAAAAGCCTTTCTAAGATTATTAGCAGATTTCTCATTAGAAACCTTGCATGCCAGAAGGCACTGGGGTGATATATTTAAAATGTTCAACAAACAAACAAACAAACAAACAAACAAGCAAACAAACAAACACTATCCACTGAGAATACCATAGCAGCCAGCAAAACTGTCTTTCGAAAATGAAGGACACAAACGAAAACATCCCCAGATAAACAAAAGCTGAGGGAATTCATTACCACTAGACTTGCCCTACAAAAAAATGCTAATGGGAGTCCTTGAAGTTAAAATGAAGCAATGCTAGACAGTAACTCAAAGCCATATGAAAATATAAAGTCTTCTGGTAAAGGTAAATACATGGACAAATATAAAAACCACTATTACCGTAATTTTGGTTTGGAACTCCAAATGCATAAAAATAATTTTAAATTTATGTTGATGGGTACACAATATATCAATCTGACATCAATAATATGAAGTGAAAGAGGGTGGAGCTGTACAGGAGTAGAATTTTTATATATGAGTTAAGTTGAATTGGTATCAACTTAAAATATATTGTTATAACTTTAGAATATTCTATGTAATACTTATGGTAACTACAAAAATATTTCTAGAAAAGACACAAAAGGAAATGAGAAGGAAATAAAAATGTACCACTACAAAAAAATCAACCAAACTCAAAGAAAGACAGTAATGGGGGAAATCAGGGAAAGAAAAACCCTGTAAGACACAGAAAAAAAGATAACAAAATGTCAAAAATAAGTCCTCCCCTAACAGTAATTACTTTATATGTAAGTATATTAAACTCTCAATCAAAAGACATAGATTGGCAGAATAGGGGAATGAAAACAGGATCCAACTGTACGCTGTCTACGAGAATGTCTTTAAATTTAAGAATGTGCATAGGTTGAAAGTGAAAGGATAGAAAAAGATATCCCATGCAAATAGTAACTGAAAGTGGGGTGACAATACTAACATCATAAAAAATAGAATTTAAGTCAAGAAATGTTACAAAAATGTTATAATATGTATTGAGGAAAAGGTCATGAAGAAATAGAAAATCTGCATAGACCTATAACTAGTAAGGAAATTAAATTAGTAATCAAAACCTCTCAAAAAATAAAAACCCAGGAATAGATGGCTTCACGGGTGAATTCTACTTAGCTTTTAACTACCTTAACATAATAAAGATCATATTTGAAAAGCCCACAGCTAACACATCAGATTGACCATTAAAGACAAAGGTGCCTTCCTCTAGGATAGGACCATTCTCATATTGCTCAATGACGTTGATGGGGTTCAGTATGGGTTAGGACGGGAAAGGAGAGGAAGAGACCTGAGGGATGTCAGTGGAGGATCAGATGTTTGCCCAGATGTTTGGATCCTCAATGAGCGCCTTGACCCTCAGGACAATGCCTGCCACACCTGGGCCACCTGCCTGAAGACCACACGCACACACACACACCGCTTTTGCCTGGGCACACACGCACACACACACACACACACATCTTGCAGCTGCACACACTGCCTCCGCACACACCTGGGCCTGCCTGCAGAGTACCTGCACACCTAAAATACACCTGGTGCCTGCCCTGGAGCCACACCACACACACCCTGGAGCCTGCCACACACACCTGGAATACCTGCACACACACACCCTGGGTGCCACACTTGCCTTGCCTGAACCGCACACACACACACTGGAGACCCCACCTGCCTGAACTGCCTGCCACCCCACTGCACACACTTCCTGAGCCATACCTGCCTGCCTGCCTGAGCGACACACACACAAACACACACACACACAAACTGTTAAAACTAATAAACGAATTCAGCAAAGTAGCAGATTATAAAATCAACATCAACAATCACTTGCATTTCTATATACTAACAATGAACAATCTAAAAAAGGAAATTAAGGAAACAATTCTTCTATTTATAATAGCATCAAAAAGAATAAAATACATAGGAATAAGTGTAACCAAGAAGGTAAAAAATTTGTACACTAAAAACTTAAAACCATTATTGAAGAAATAAAAGAAGACAGCAATAAATGGAAAGATATCCTGTGTTCATGGATTGAAAGACTTAATATTGTTAAAATATCAATAATACTCAAAACTATCTATTCAACGCAATTAAAAAATCCACCCTAAAATTCATTAGGAATCTCAAGAGACTCTGGATAGCCAGACAAATCTTGAAAATAAGAACAAAGTTGGAGGATTCACATTCTCTGATTCGAACTTATTACAAAGCTATAATAATCAAAATAGTGGGATACTGGTATAATGGCAGACATATAAACCAATGAAATATAATAAAGAGTCCAGAAATAAACTCTCACATATCTGATCAGATGATTTTAACAAGGATGCCAAGACCATTCAATGGAGAAAGGACAGTCTTTTCAACAAATGGTGCTGGGAAAACTATATATCCACATGCAAAAGAATAAAGTTGGATCCTTACCTTGTACCATATGTAAATATTAATTCAAAATGAGTCAAAGACCTAGATGAAGACCTAAAACTATAAAACTCTTAGAAGAAAACATAGGACACTAAATTTGGCAATGATTTCTTGGATATAACACCAAAAACATGGGCGACAAAAGAAAAAATAGATAAATAGAACTTCATTGAAATTAGAAACTTTAATGCATCCAAGAACACAATCAACAGAACGAAAAAGCGGCACATGAAATGGGAGAAAACATTTACAAATCTTATATGTGATAAAGGAATAATATCCAGAGTACATAAAGAACTCCTACAACCCAACAACAACAAAAACACCCCAATTAAAAGTTGATAAAGAACTTGAACAGACATTTCTTCAAAGAAGATAGACAAATGGACGACAAGCACATGAAAAGATGCTCAACATCATTAATCATCGGGGAAAAGCAAATCAAAACTATAACGAGATACCACTTCACACCCATTGGAATGGCTATTAGAAGAAGAAAAACAGGAAATAACAAGTGTTGGTGGAGATGTGGGGTTGGTGGAGATGTTGGTGGAGGATGTGGAGAAACCAGAATCCTTGTGCCTTGTTGGTGGGAATGTAGAGTAGTACAGCCATTGTGGTAGACAGTTTGTCAGTTCCTCAAAAAATTAAACATAGAATTACCATACGACCTAGCCATTCCACTTCTGGGTATATACCCTAAGTAATTGAAAGTGGGATCTTGAAGAGAAATATATGTACATCCACATTCATAGCAGCATTATTCACAGAAGCCAAAAGGTAGAAGCAATCCAACGACAGATGAATGGATAAGCAAAATGTGGCGTATACATACAATGGAATATTATTCAGCTTTCGAAAGGACAAAAATTCTGACATATGCTACAACTTGGATGAATCTCGAGAACACGATGCTAAGTGAAATAAGCCAGTCACAAAAAGACAAATACCATGTGATTCCAGTTGCATGAGGCACCTTGAGACATAATGCCACTGAAGTGTACGCTTAAAAATGATTAAGATGAAAAATTTTGTTATGGGTATATCACCACAATAAATTTTAAAAATATCGATCAGAAAACATAATGTAATGGGGGAAAAGAGTGAGTTGGGGACAATGAGGGACAAAGAAGAACAAGAAAGGGAGGAGGCAAGCAGTGGGCAGGAGCACGGAGAGAGAAGACGAGACAGGAAGCAGGTAGAGACCACGAGGCGCGATCAGGTGACACCAACAACAGCTTTCCCACGGGGGGTTTGGATGGCGGGGCGCCACGTTTCTGAGCACACTTCCTTTCAAATACTAGAAGCTGGGAGGGTGAGATTAAGCCTGTATTACGCAGGATGCCCTGGGGTCTGTATTGCCCCTTTTCCTGCCCAGATTCCAATGGCCCAGAAGGTGAGGGCTTGCAGCAGAAGTTTGCGAAGGGACATCCAGAAGCTGTCTTGAATATTTGATCTTTTCCAGTTCACCAAAGCCACAGAGAAAACCCCCCAGTGCATTCACAGGAAAGACTACGTCCCCTTCCCCGGCCACAGACCGGACCAGATCTCCAGGTGGTATGGGAAGAGGAGAATTGAGGTAAGAGGGAGTGGGGGTCCCACGCTCGGGCTGGGCCCCTCCCCAAGCCTCAGGAGACCCCACCGGCCAGCTTCTTCTGGGCCCAGTTCCCTTTAGGGAACACGGAAGTTAGTCTCGTGAATACCCTCCCAGTCTGGGGGCTGAGAATAGCATTCGCCTTTATTGACCTGTTCGGCAGAGGTCTGTCCACTCTCAAGCTGGGAGCACTTTCCAGCATCGTTTCCCTGCTTCCTCCACACACATCCAACAGGACCCAGGCTGCGGCTGTGGGAAACACACACACAGACACGCACACGCACACGCACACACGCGCACACACACACACACCCCGTGTGGCTGGTATTGAATTAAGGTGACTACAGTGGAGAATCACATAAGCTGCTCCGGTAGCAAGTAGCGGTGATGTTTAGATGACAGCGTTTTGTGTCATCTCTGCCCCAGCTTCCTGTTCTTTTGAATAGAAAGTCGAAGACCATTCGGCAGTCTTTCACCAACTGGGCGGTCATGCATTTTGTTGATCCAGGCCTCCGAGCAGGGAGCAGGGCACAGCAACCTCAGGACACCCTCTCCCACCTTCTAATCCCACACGTGCCTGAACTCAGGGTGGGGGCAGGAAGGCACAGAATGAGGGGTGGACGTCTGTCAGAATCGGAGCATTTCGGAATTGATTTTCAGATCAAAGTGTCTCGTCTAGAGCCGTGTAGCTGGTTGGGAAGTAACTAAGCAGGTGGCTGCTCTGCAAACCAAGCAGAGAGCTCTCAGACCTCGTCATCATTTGCTGGGGCTGAGTCTCCGTCTTCTGCCTTTGGGGATTTGTGTCAGAATAAACCTCCAGAATTTCAGTTCTGCGCTGGCACCCCGGGGCTGTGCTGGCATCTCTGGAGGGTGCTGGCATCTCCAGGCCGTACTGGAAGCCCTGGACCACGCCGACATCCTCGGACCATGCTCTGGCACTGCAACTTTGCCAATAGTGTGCACCGAAGATGCACCTGGATTTCAATATGAGGAAGTAAAAATTAGAACCCACAATCCAAGGCTTCCGGGCAGCAGCCATCTGGGTACAATGAGGCATTTAGCATCATCCTCAATACACACTAAGTGCCTTTGCTTAAAGACCTTTGGACCCATTACAGACCCTGATGAAGGGATAACCACACATACTTATGGTCTGGCTAAAATTAAGACACGCCCTCCACTCCAATGCACACATGAAATAGAACCAAGCAATTGGATATCCGTTCTTAACAGCTCTGTTCAAATGGCCTATTTGTGTGGCTGCTTCTGCCCCAAAAGCTCTTCTTAGTGCTTCGTTCTTAGTGCTCAGAGGTCTGAGAGCTCTCTGCTTGGTTTGCAGAGCAGCCACCTGCTTAGTTATTTCCCAACCAGCCCCGCCTCCCCCAGGACAGCTTCCCTTTTCATCTGCCATCCCTCCTCCTCTTCTCCCTTCTTAGGCGAGGGCTGATGGGCTCTTCCAACTGACCTTGCATAGAGGAGGTTATCATTCCCCAGGGAAGACCCCTTCCTGTGCTTTTCTGCAGGCAGCTGTATTAATCAGGTTTTTTGATGCTTTGCTATCTTAGGGGCCTGGCTAATGCTGGACAGACTGCCCCCTAGGGCTAGCTGATTCCTAGAGACAGGAAACAACTTGCCTGTCCCCATGCCTTTCAGATGCAAACCAACCAATCCAGAACCTATGTCTCCAACCACCTCCTTTAACTCACACACCAAGCCAACATCCACCTGCCTTAAATCACTCCAGGGCCAGGTAGCCATAACTGGAGGCACTTGTACACCTGTAGGACCCAGAGTCTGCTGAAATTATTCAAACTGTGCAATCCTAAACTTCTCAAATTTGCCTACTCTGCCTCGTCCATTCCTTCCCTTGGAAAACACTAGAAGGCTCTGGGCCATGTTCTCTCTTCCTTCTGCCTTCTGCCTGACAGCGGCGCTTCCCCACGTGGCCCTGTGTCATGCGGCTTGACCCCTCCTCTTGAGACTTTAAGGTCTTCTTTCAAAGGCAGTTGTCTCTGTGTATGCCCCCTGACCATACCTGATCAAAACAAAAATCCTGGGAACGTAATCAAGACAGCAGGGCTGTGCCCCCAACCAAGAGAAACAGTAAGAATTCCTCTTGGCCTCTCCCCTTTTCTCCCCAGGACTCCCCTTGGTTGATGGGAACCTCTTTGACTTGCTTTCCCTGGCATTGGCAAAACTCTGGGCATCTGGTGGTGGAGATCTTGGGAACCTCTGCTTCATGTCTGCGCCCAGCCCCCCCGTCTCCCTCTGGCTTTGTGATCTGACTTATTTATGGAACCACCACTTGAAATATTGGATGCAGGCGGCATTTCCAGACCGCAGCAGACACAGACCTCCCTTTCTGCCCCAAACAAGAGAACGAGCATGGGAATCAACATTATCTTCCCCTGTAAATCAGCCCTGTCCACCAGGATTTTCATCCAAGGCCAAGAGGATTTTCTTAGGAAAAGCACTGATTCAGGCAAAGGTCCCACAGTAGGGAGAACATGGCTTTCTTCTCTCTGTAAATAACTCCCCAGCAAAGAGTCCCTGAGTTTCCAGCTGAGGTTGCTGTAAACTCTTTGCAGGAGAAAGCAATTTACGGAGTGTTCTCTGGCTCTTCCCATAGTAACTGATTGAAATACAAGGCGCATACGTCAGGCTCGGTATTGAACATCTTTTACTTGCCGTGGAAATAGGCACTTGAATAGATGAGACTTGAGACAAATGGAAGAGTGTAATTTCAGATCATGAGGTCGTGCCATGAGATGGTGCTGACTCTTCCCATTCAGCTGGATGTCCTGACTCTCATGTTAATGTGTCCCCCTAGCTCATTCTGGGGATGAATCGACTTGGCATAGGCTGGGGGCCACTCACACAGAGCACTGACTGCAGCTCAGCTGGGAAGCATATTTGAAGGTGAGTTGCGTCAGGTGGGACACACAGTTGTGTCCCCATTTGGTGGCCCTGAGAGCCACGCTTGCCACCCATCCGTGGAGGGTCCCGTCCATCAGCAGCACAGACCTGCGCGGCGGGCAGCTTCCGTCTCGGCCCACGGCCAGGCGGTGCCCTCTGATCGGTAACATGTCCACTGTGTCTGTCCTCCCAGGGGCTCCCGTACGAACACCTGATCACTCACCACCAGGAGCCCGCGCATCGCCACCTCATCAGCACGTACGACGACCACTACAACCGGCATGATTATAACCCAGGCCTGCCCCCGTGCCGCACCTGGAGTGGACATAAGTTGCAGTGGCTCCCAGAGAAAGCTGACTTCCCCCTTCTGGGTATTTTTATAATCCAGGGTTTCTCCCTGTACTGGGCTGTAAGGGGTCCACACCTGCACAGGGCTGGGGTGTGCCCTGCTCACGCGGAAGGATGCGCACGGGGCACCCCGGCTCCAGGAGAGCACTAGAATGAGATGGTGGGGAAGAGTCCTATCTGCCCCCCAGAGCTGCCACCTGCTCTCTTGTCTGGGGCGAGGCTGGCTGTGTGATGGCGCCCTTGGCTGTGCACTGAGGCGGCAGGTTTACCTGGCCCACAGGTGGACACTCACACTCGTATCTGTTATCCACCCTGTAAATAGTGACTACGTCCCAGGTACTGTGCCTTGATGTGGCATCCGGAGACACAGCAGTGACAAATAGGAAGGAATTCCTGCCCTCAGGGGGTTGTCATCCCAGTGGGGAGATAGATTAGACACCGTTAATGAGTCAGAGAACTTAAGATCTAGTAAATAAGAAAATTTTGGACCGGGATATGTACTACGAAGAAAACAGGTAACGACTAGAAAGGGAGATGGGTCTGCGTGGACATCCCCGGGGTGGACCGATGAGGGAGACGGGTCTGCGTGGACATCCCCGGGGTGGACCGATGAGGGAG
>NW_024350927.1:3989875-3991115 GCF_902729225.1 Pteropus medius | reverse complement strand
GATAACACAGCCTGGGGAAACCGCCAGGGTCCCTGCCACCCGCTTCTGGCCTGTTCACCCAGTCCCTGCTCTCTCTTGCAGCTCCCCCTACAAACTATGGGCTCTACGAGCAGCTGAAGCAGAGATGGCTCGCAGGCAAGGCTGGCCTGAGAGAGAGCGTTTACGCTTCGTCCTACCCCAGACCACCGCTGTGCGCTCTGTCCCCCCGGGAGCACGCCATCCCCGTCCCTCTCCCTCGCTTGCGACCTGTCCCGCACTTCTGAGAACTGCCACCCCATGGGCAGCACAGGCAGAACCAACTGGAGACCCACTGCTCTACTGGACCTGCCAGACAGCAGGAGGCTGCAGACACCCCAAGGTTTAAATCTGGCCCATCTGAGGGGCCCTTAGAATCATGGTCTGTGTTTTACGATTCCCGCCCCTCCCCCACGCCCACAGAGTCCTTTGTTTTCCATCCAACAATTAAAGCTGTTTGACAATGTGGGGTGTCACGCATGTGCCAACGACAGACTTAGAATGTCAAGAAACGGGAAGGCCCTTTCGGTTCCGCTCCCTCGTTTCACATGAGGGGAAACCGAGGCCCAGGGAAGTAAGGGGACTCCTTCAGGTTCTCACAACTTGGCACAGGCCCTCTGGAGGTGTCTGGTCCAATGGGGGAAATGAATCTGACTATGAGATGCATCCCAAAAACTACACGGAATAGTCAACCGTGGTTATGGGGTGGACAAGGAAGGGGTCTAGCGAGGCTGTCATTGCCTCGGCCGGGGTGCTCTGAACCCGAAGGTTCAGTTGAAGGGAGGACACACAATGAGTCCCCTCCACCTTGGAGCTCTCGAATCTTTCTAGGAGTTTGGGGATGGGGAATTTTTTTTTGGAGGGAGGGTGGACCCCCTGACAGGACAACTCGGGTTCTGTCCTGGTGCAGAGACTCGGAGCTGTCCTCGCCCAGGATGCAGTCCCCGGAGGCATGTCCTGCCACCGATGTGGGGGCTGGCCTCGGGCTGAGAACGGCATGCCCCTAATCTCCCGTCTCTGACTGTCAGGATTTGTTATGCATAATTATTGGCTGAATGAATGGACGAACCATCGTCTCTTTGGGCTCCTCAGTGAACCCACACTCTGCCCTGTTTATTACATCCCACCTTTGTTCTCCGACTTGACCCTCTGTTCAGCCGCGTCCTGTCCATGTAAGCGGGTCCAAACCTGTAGAAAAATGTTTATAAAAGTTAACTAGAGGTTT
>NW_024350927.1:3983338-3989864 GCF_902729225.1 Pteropus medius | reverse complement strand
CAGAGGACATGCCTGGAAGTGAGATCTCAACAGACTGAAAAAAAAAAAAAGCTTCCCAGAATGACAGTTAGCAATTTCTTTTATATATTTAGAATTAAGGTGAGAATATAAGGAAGATTACGTGAAAAGGTGGCAGCAAGCAAGGCAGGAAAATCCCCATGATCGGATTACAGAATAGTTAACAAGATCATGTGCTTGCTTGAGGGTGATTACACTTCCCGGGAGTCTGAAAAAAAGGTATTTCAAAGGCGTGTTGACATAGATGCACAAAAACAATAAACAGGGCTTGCTTAGGTTGAAGATAAACCTTGTATAGGCCCCGGGGGGCATGACTCTCCACTATGACCTGCCCGGTTAGGAATTCACGATCAGATCACCCAGTGAGGTTACTTTTAGATTTATTACAGAGCCCCCGTTCCTCCCCGCATTTACATTCCCAAAACCCCTACCCCAAGGCAGGCCTCCGTGTCCAGGCCCCAATCCATCCTGATGCCCGAAGACCCCGTATTCTTCCCAGAGCTCAGCTCATCCCATTCCTGACCTAAGGGGAAGTGAGCCCCTTGGTTCCTTCTGCCAACCTCGGGGAGAAAAACCGGCTCTCTGCTTCTCCATCCCTTAGAACCTGGCCACCCATCCATGCCACTGGTATCGATGCATCTCTACTGGTTCCGCCAGCCTATCTCACATGTTCCACTGCTAAAAACAAACAAACAAAAAACCAAATAAACAACCGTTGTTTCTTCTGCTTTGCAGAAAAATGAATGCATAGAACTATTCTTCCATGAAGTTTTCTCTACATTTTTTGGCCCTTGCTACTACATTCTACCAAATAATTAAAGGGGGAAAAAAGGCAGGAAAAAAGTGAGTTAATATTTATTGTGGGGTGAGCATAAACTAAGAGTTAAAACCTGGGCCCACGTGGGGTCATCTCCTTGAGTTGCCACCACCGCCATCCAAAAGGTGCCCCAAGGTAGGGACACCTGTCTGATAGCTGAGGAAACAGGAAGTAGAGAGGAACTGACTGGCCAGAGGCCACATAGGGAATGAGTCCTAGAGCTGAGATCTGAACCCAGCAGGTTTCAGACAAATACAGGACAGAGTGACATTGGGGGGGGACAAGCTTACAGAACTCAGGACCTTGGGGACCAGTGGGTCATAAGAATACTGGGCATGTGCTGAAGCGAATAGGGTGTCGGAGAGCAGTAATGGGGGCATGGTGACATGGCCTAGTCAGGGAAGGGACATTGCAGCTGAGGCCAGAACAGTAGGAGGGAGCAGCCAAGCTCGGGGACAGGTGGGCAGGGAGGAGAAGGTGGCTCTGGCTGTAGGGCTAGCACGTGTGCAGCTGAGTTAGGAAGGAGCTTGGCAGGTGTTTCAAAGGCACAGGAAGATGGTGTGTTAGTTTCTTATTGCTGCTGTAACAAATACCACAAATGTAGTGGCTTGAAGAAACTCAAGTTTATTTATTCTCTCACAGCTCTGGAGGGGCGACGTCCACGATGGGTCCTCAGGGCCGTGTTCCTTCTGGAGACTCTGGGGTGGGTCATTCCTGGCCTCTTCCAGTGTCCCAGGGACACCTGCATTCCTGGACGCACGGCCCCTCCCTCCATCTGCAGAGCCAGCGGCTAGCATCGTCTTCCCCCTCTGCCTCCGTCTCGTAAGGACCCCCGTGATAACACTGGGCCCGCTAGGTAATCCCCCATCTGAAATTTCTAGTCACATCTGTACCATGCCTTTTGAATATACACTAACATATCCACAGGTTCTGGGGAGGAGAATGTGGACATTTGGGGGTGCATTATTCAGCCAGAACCGTTCTCTGCATTTGACACATGCTCTCATACGAAGCCCCCAATGCATCTCGTCCTTTCCGGAAGGTGGAGGGGGTAAAGGTGGACGAAATGGAGCCCAAGGCCTATGGCTGCTTGCACCTGGTCAACGTTCCTTGGCCTGCCCCTCCCCCGCACCGCCCACACCGTTTTCAAAGTGACTGTTAACGCCACAGCGACTGGAAGTATCGGAGCCAGATTAAGTGTTTGGACTAAAACATTGCAAGCAGATCAACAAAGCAGGTTGCACAACCACCAGCAGTGACCTCGTTAGGAGCATTTGTTTAGCTTCCCGAAGGAGTAGGAAGGAGAGGGACATGGAGCCAGCGAAGGTCTCTTTCCTACATTCCTGCCTCGTCTCGATTCTCATCCTGGAGCCTCTGCATTGCCAGGTGGGGGTGGGGGGACTTGTTAAAACACAGATGCTGGGCCAGCCCTCTGATCAACAGTGCTGGGTACTGAGTTAGCAAGTGGTGCTGATGCTGCTGGTCCGGGGACCCCACGCTGGGAACCACTCCTGTAGGCGGAGCTCCTTGGCTCTTCTTTTATTTGTGCGATTTCTTTGCAATAACAGATCAATGTAGTAAACGTCTGGACCCGATGTTCCCTCAGACGTCCTCCAGCAACAGCAGGAGCCTATTAGATGACTCTAGAATGTTCTTACAAAGCATTAAAATGAGCAGTGCACTGCCAGGTAATGGGACAGGGTGGGGGCATATTTAAGAGCTCTGACAGGCGTGCCTTAGAACTCCAGGTCCACCGCTTACAGGCTGTGTGACCTTGAAGAAGTCACTGTCCCTCTCTGAATCTCTTCTTCTATTAACGATCATCTCTAATTCAGACAAAAATACTGAGCCCAGAGCTTGGTGCAGAATAAATCCTCCATCCATGGCGGTGGCGGCTGTTTGACATTCGAAGACAATAGGTTTAATCGAGAAAACAGTCAAGGTCCCTGAGGACAACCTAGACCTGAGGCCGAGTCTACTCATGTGGCAGTCGTTTCCTTCTTGGAGATGTGATGCTTTGACTATGGAACCCAGCCCCTTAGGAGCCAAGCCTGGGTGTCACCTGTGGAGCCCAGCCCACTGGATGGGACAAGCCTGCCCCCTGGTGGCCAACTCGACACCAATTTATAGGTGCCTGTGGTGTCAGGCTCAGGGTTCCTGGGTGATGGGCATTAACTCTGGCGAGCAGACGTGAAAATAATTCAAAGCCAGATTTTCTCTTGGAAAGCGTCTGTTGGCTGGTGGTGAGCTTGGGGATAGCGAGGCTCACTTCGAGGTCCCAGTTCCGGCCAGACATTACCTTATTGGGCTCGTCACTTCTTGTCCCTGAGCCCCGGTTTCTTCATCAGAGGAACGGGGTGCCTCTGAGGTCCCGGAGAGAATGGGATGGACCTGCAGATACTCCACGTGCTCCCGAATCCAGCTCTCACACTGGGTTTTGTTTTCTCCTGGACTGAGACTCCCATGGCCACTGGTGCCAAAGGAACTTGGCTGCAGGCGGTTTCTGGGAGCCCAGGTCCCCAACTCCCACCCCAGGGGTCTTCCCGCCTCTGCCCACTGCAGGGATCCTCCCCGCCAGAAAGAACGGTCTCCTCCGTCTGGTGCAAAACCGCAGCTTAAGGTCAAGTTGCTTGGGCACCTTGCTCCATGAGACCTACCCCACAGCCTCCAGAGCCAGGTGGGGGACAGTGAAGGGACAGGGAGGCCTGAACTGCACAGGAACCCCCATCGGGAACGGCTGCCTCTCAGTCCATGCTGAACGGTGCTGAGTGGCTTTGGTGTTGCTAGATCTTTTTTTTGATTATTTCTCACCCTTCCCCTGCCCCCCCCTCCCCCCCCACTTACTTAAAAGGATGGTGGAGAGTAAGTTGTGATATAAAATCTGATTTTTAAACTCTGGCCACAAATTTTACTTTTTCAAACATTGTCCCAAAACATGTCTGTGGGACACATTCGGCTTTCAGAATGCCACCTTGTATGGGAAAGCAGTCCAGCGGGAAACTCTGGCCTGACCCTACAACCCTGACGAAGTCAGAAGGGCAACTGCCTTCCTCCGAGGCGGGCCCGAGACTGACTCGGTCACGGGCCCCGGCTTTGAAACTTGCTGGAGCTGGAACCCTCCACACCTGGCACCACCAGGTATAAAATATAAACTCCATAGGAGGCATTGGCAAAAGGCTATTGAATGAGTATATATACATATGATTTTACATGCAAGGAAAAATATATCGTGTAGGCTATTCTGTACTTTATTTTTTTCACTCATCAGTGGAACCGTCTGAAATCTACCATGGCCCCAACAGACTTCATACTTCCTTTTGTTCTCGCCTGCTCTGTTCCCTTTGCGCCTAGTCTTAGGAAGTCACCACCGGGCTCTCAGAGGCCCCTCGACCCCTCACACCTCACGTTTGCTCTAAGAGCAATTCCTGCTGATTTTGCCTTCAGGCCGTCCCCAAAGCTGTCCCCAAGGCCATTCAGGTACAAGCCAGGATCCCCCACTGGGAGCAGTTAAGGGTCCCCCAGCTGATATCTCTGCTTCCTCATTAACTCTCCCAGGGAACACGATCCAATAGCAACTGGATGGATGACGCACATCAGGTGATGTCACAAACTCCCAATGGTCCTCCAGCAAGCCCCCCGCCAGGTGATTACATCCCACCTCCCCAGCCTCTTCTCTTGGTGCTTCTTCCTAGTTGGAGGTCATGCAGTCTGGGACCCTACACAGCAGCCAATTGTGGGCCCACAGTGCCCTCTGGTGGCTGGAGATGTGAGCTCGTCTGGACAGCACCATAGCGGGGAGGCCTGGAGGAAGGTAGGCCAGCAAGGACGGGACACTTTGGATTCGGACAACGCCTTGGAAGAGCAAAAGCTGAAGAAGAGACCAAGAGTGTCCCTTTGAGAGAGGAAGATCTAATCAAATCCCAGCTCGGATCTTGCCTGCCCCCTGGGTTACGGAAATGGAGCTGGAACCAGAGAGCAGCTGGTTTCGGGATGGGCCCAAGCTCATCTCCAGGGCCTCCCGTCAGACCAGCGTGCAGTCTCTGCAGGAGAGGATGCTGGGTTTGTGTCTGGGTCAATCATCAATGGACATCCTGGGACCCGAGCTCTGAGTCTTCTGCTCCCCACAGGAGCATCTCTCCCATCAGCAGCGACCCGGAGTGAGGGGACTTCTGGAAAGAGTTGTGGCACCAAAATAGGACACTAGATGCTCAGAGATTCTAACAGGAACGGGGGCTGGAGTTTCAGGGGTTGAGATGATCCTGTGGGACTCGCTCCCTCCCTTTTCCTGCCGCGTGACCTTGGACTTGTCCAGGGCCACCCTTTCTCTAGGGCCTCCGTTGTCTCAGGCTCACCTTTCCCATCTCCCAGAGATGCATAAAGGGACAAAAAAAAAAAAAAAAAAAAAAAAGGATGGAGATGTCCCAGAGGAGGTGACTCTGGCAAGAACTTCCCATTAACGGAAGCCTCAGAGATTTTTATGACATTGAAAGCACACAGGGTAGAACACGGGACGCTGATCCAAACTTAGAATGGAATATGACGATTCACCCGAACAGAGAAAAGGTGCTCGCTCTCTGTGGTCGGTTATGCCGTGTGAAGAAAGCAATCACTGTTTAAACTCTTCTCGGTAAACTTTTTCATTTCTCTATCTATTTTATAAGCACAGTAAGAGAGTTCTTAAAAATTTTCAAGGTCGTGGGATGATCATGATTTTTCCCATTGATTATTAGGATTGCATTGTAGTTCACTTCACACAGGTGTTTAACCATCCCGAACTGTTGGGGGCTAGGTACAGGTCTATTTCATTTATTTTTTACCTTATGTGTTTTTTGTCTGTCTCAATAGAATGTATGACCTGTATATGAGATAATCTGAGTGGGACTGTGTCATTTATTGGATATTTCCCCATCACCCAGAATAGCAGTTGGCACAACCTAGACACTCTGTCAATACTTTTTAAATGGAAGAATAATCGAAAGAGATGTATATATTAAAGTGTACAAAGTGATGATTTGATATGCACATACATTGTGGATTGATTACCAAGATCAAGATAATTAACACGTGCATCCCCTTACATTCCTAATTCTTACGTGTGTGTGGTGAGAATGCTTAAAATCTTACTCTTAGACACTTTCAGATATGCAACACTGTATTATTAACTGCAGTCACCATGCTGTATAGAAGAGACATCTGCACACACACGTTCACTGCAGCCAAGATCTGCAAGCAACCTGACTGTTTTTTGATGGAGGAATGGAAAAGGAAAATGTGGTATGTATACATAGTGGAATATTATTCAGCCATAAAAAAGCATGAAATCCTGCCATCTGCAACAACAGCGATGAACCCGGAGGGCGTTATGCTAAGTGAAGTAAGCCAGACAGAGAAAGACGAATAGTACGTGGTATCACTTATATATGGGATCCTTTTTAAAAAGCTTATTTGATAGAAATGGAACACATGGTGGTTGCCAGGGGCTGGGGGGCAGGGGAAATGCTTATATAGGTCAAAGAGTAAACATTTTCAGTTGTAAGAATAAGTAAACACTTTCAAATAAATCAAGGAGAGAGAAGTGAGGGGGCAGTATCGGGTGCCGGGTGTTGTGGGGTGCCACCTGTGCCAGAGACTTCTCAGTGGACGTGTCCACAGGGTCTCCCCGCCACAGGCTCCTGCCGGTCCCCAGCCCTG
>NW_024350927.1:3979364-3982844 GCF_902729225.1 Pteropus medius | reverse complement strand
CAACAGCACAGAGCAGGTGAGTTACAGACCTCAGCTCAGGACGCCCCCACTGGCCTCAGGCAGCCGGTCTCACGCGGTGACACGCAGCCTGACATGGCGTGGACGGTCTTCCTTTTTCTTTATTTTCAGATGAACAAATTTAAGGCTTCGATTTTGCCTCTAGGTGTACTTTTTTGCCTTAAACCCAAACATTTTAATGTGTGCTTTGGCTTGTCATTTTTAAATATCTTAACTGAGATGACTTTTTTCTTTTTTCCAAGTGAAAAACATGTTTGGGGTTTTATTTCTTGACCTTCTAAACAGTTTGAGCACTGTGAGATTATAGCTCACGCATCTGGTGGTTTTGTGATTTTGCTAGTTAGGCTTTCATTTTTATCTAAAAGCTCAAGAACATTCCATACGATATTCTAAAAGAGTGGAGTCTGTACTGAATACGAGCTATTTGTTCCCCTGAACCCCTTCTCAAAGTGGTAATTCTAGAAGATGTAAACAAATAATGCGTAGAAATGTATGTCTCAGCATTTTTTTTAATCCCTAACTCTCAAATTCTACAATACTGTTTGTTACTCAGCCTTTTTTTTTTTTTTTTTTTTTTTTTACGATTTCCCATTTAAAATGAGACAGCCGCATTTAGGGGCATCTCTTAATCCCTCCCAGCCGGGATGACCGTGGGAATCGAGCGTGTAGGCTGTGTTGGGGTGCATGATGTTTCCACTGTTTTAGGGTCTGCAAGTTTTCCCTCCAAAAGGGTGGGGTCAGCTTTCAGGCTCCTCGGTACTCACTTCCCAGTGGGACTGCAGTCAAAGCAGTGGGCGCCTCTGCCATTCCGGTCCTGGGCCCGGCGCAGTGGCTTTGGCCTTGATGAAGGCGGGGAGTCAGACGATGGCAGTGTTCACGCTGGGCCTCAGGATATCTCGCCCCCCAGATGTTTCCGCAGCATTCCCTTTGGAGCAGACTTAGGACGAGCATGCAAACCCCGCCCAGACTGCTGGAGCTGGCGGGAAGGAGCCTGCTGAGGGATGACGCCTTGAGTGTCGCAGCCCTGGAGTGTCTGCCCACTGCGTTCTTCCCGCCACTGTTCATGGAGGCCTTCTGGGGCCGGCACAGAGCGTCCCTGAAGGCCTTGGTGCACGCCTGGCCCTTGGCCCACCTCCCTCTAGGGGGCCTGATGCAGATGCCTCCGCACAAGACCTTGCAAGCGATGCTCAACCGGCTTGACGTCCTGCTTGCCCGGAAGGTTCGCCCCAGGTGAGGCTGACCCAGGTAGCCTGTTGGGGCCTGGGCATCCTGGGAGTGTGAAGGGCCAAAGTGGGAGGAGGGGCTAGAGCTTTCTGAGGGTGCCAGTGAAGCGCAGAGAGGCCTTGGCCGTTGCTGAGCTCACTTAGGGAAGGGGAGGACTGCTTAAGAGGCAGGGCCTCCCGCCTCCTCTCTAGAAGTGGAGACCAGGAAGGATGGAAGGGGAAGGGAAAGGGGAAGGAGATTGGGAAAAGCAAAGCAGAGAGGGAGGTAGAAGGCTAGGGAGCCGCCGACGTTGGGATGTGAAGCGAAAGCTCGCAGGGGGAAGTCCCGCCGTTGCTTAAACTCTGAGAAGCTCGCTTTCTTTCTGCTGATCTCTCCTGTTGATCTGAAAGCATTTCAGCCCATGTCCTGTTTTCCCCACAGGAGGTGGAAACTGCAGGTGTTAGGTTTACGCAACACCAGTCAGAACTTCTGGAGCATGTGGTCCGGAGCCAGGGCCCAGGTGCACTCACGGATGGGGCCGGAGGCTGAGGATGGCTGCAGAATGCGGCGGCCCCTGGCTCCCTTGGAGGTGTTCATAGTCCTTTGCTTCAGCGACAGGACGCGGCATCAGTTCATCACCTACCTCATCTGGTGGGCCAAGCAGAGAGAAAGAGAGAAACAGATTCCTCCACCTGTGCTGGAAGATGCTGAAGATTTTTGCAGTACCCACGGAGAACATCCAGAAGGTCCTGGGTTTGGTGCCACTGGACTGTATCCGGGAGGTGGAAGTGAATTGCACCTGGAACCTGTCCACGCTGGGGACGTTTGCTCCGTACCCGGGTCAGATGAGTAATGCGCAGAGACTTTCTCTCCCACATCCACGTGTCGGCCTCCGAGCAGGAGGAACAGCAAGTCTCCCGATTCACCTGTCAGTTGCTCAGGCTGCGCCACCTCCGGAAGCTCCATGTGGATTCCCCCTCCCTCCTCGAAGGCCGGCTGGACCAGATGCTCAGGTGAGCGAGGATGCCAAGCGCGTCGTCTCGTTTGCTGCTCCATCCTCAGGTGTGTTTGCACGGTAACCACTCAAAGGAAGGTGGACGGACAAACTGGGATAGACGCCCTGAAAAGGGGCACCATTTTAGGAAGCATATAGTGGGGGTTCAGACCTAGCGAGGGCGGGTTTGTGCATTCTTCCTTTGGGAGAGCTGTCTTGGTTAAGGTGACTTAGGAAAAGAGGTGAGCGAGGAGGGAAAGCCACGTCGGACCCGAGTGTTTCTAAAGGTACGCTCTGTGCCCGCCAGCCTGTCTCAAATTTCCCATCTGTAAAAGGTGGTTTTGTGCTCCGGGTGAGGTGATTAGTGTATGGGAAACACAGGATTCTGGAGATAAGGGAGCAGGAGCGAAAGGATTATAAAAAAAGTGAGAGATGATGCGGGGATGTAAGTAGCTGGCAGACGGGCCACCTCAGTCCACGTTGTGGGGTCTTGTCCAGCTTTGTTCTTTACGCATCAGGAGAACTAGCCTCATGTGGCCCAGAGACCCGGGTGCCTGCGCCTAAGCAATGGACGGAAGGAAGCCTGAGCTGAGAGCATTTTGGGTTTTGCCTCCCAGTATTAAAATTCAGTGATGTGCACGCTTGATTGAGACACTGTCAGGCTCGCCTAAGCATATTCCGGTGCATTCCATTATGTCCGTTCATCCTCATAAGTGGAGCGCTCTGCTTGGCAGGTGAAGAAAGGGACCTTTGGCAATTTCGTGAACTTGGCCCAGTCACCGAGTGAAGGTGAAAGGACTCAGATAAAATGAGACTGGGTGTCCTGGGTGCTGGCCCTCATCAGATGGTCAGAATAGCCCTGAGTTTGGGTGAGCTGGTCCTCTCCCACCTCGAGGCCCCCTTCTACCCATTTCCCAGAACTAACTGCTCTGCGTCTCTCCCAGGTGCCTGCAGACCCCCTTGGAGACCCTCTCCATAACTAATTGCTGCTTATGGAATCGGACCTGAAGCATCTGTCCCAGCGCCCAAACCTCGGTCAGTTAAAGGACCTGGCTCTGAGTGGCATCACCCTGACCGGTTTTAGTCCCGAGCCCCTCCGAGTTCTGCTGGAGAAAGTTGCAGCCAGCCTCCAGGACCTTGACTTATTGTGGGATCACGGACTCCCAAGTCGAGGCCATCCTGCTTGTCCTGAGCCGCTGCTGCCAGCTCAAGACCTTCAGCATCTGTGGGCGCGTCCTCTCCATGGCCACCATGGAGAAGCCGCT
>NW_024350927.1:3974511-3975377 GCF_902729225.1 Pteropus medius | reverse complement strand
CCTGCAGCTGGGGAGATTTGCTCAAATTCGGGCTGAGCTGATAGAGATCCTGAGGGACTTGGGACGGACCAGGACTGTGTGGCTTAGCACCAGCCGCTGTCCTCACTGTGGCAGCAAGACATTCTATGACACAGAGCCCATCCTATGCCCCTGTGGTAGTCCTGCCTAGTGGGGTACTTCCAGCAAAAGCTTTCTTCTGGGCACTTGGAAACTGAAGCCTGGGACCGGGGTGCAGGATACAGAAAACAGAGACTCATGGTTTCAGACCTGTGCTCGGTGTGAATGGGAAAAGGAAGGTGACTCAGCTGGCATGCAGGATTGCAGGGGGAGTTGACGGGACCTTAGGGGACAAGTGTTCTCTAGAGTCACAAACATGAGTCTGAGTTGCTGGAGGGGGATCTGGGCTTGAGATGCACATGCGGCAGTTATCCTGGGGTGAGTGGTTGCGAAGGAACGATCGCAAATAAAGGAAACTTCAATGTCCTCCAGGATATATTGTCCCGTTTTCCCAGCTCACACCTCAGCCCTCTCCAGTAACCAATAGAAAGAAAGGCGGGGTGTGCTGAGTTTTCAGGATCAGAAACTCTAGCTACTGGGAGGAGGTTCTGCCCCAGGGGCTCGCAGTGCCATTTTTATCATTCTCTCCAGTTCTTTACTTGTCTTTGGGCATTTCTTACCTCCTTATTTCCATGGCTGCTCAGTGGATTAATAAACACAACTGAAACATAGTGGCCAGTGAGCCCCGGAGTGAAGGGCACTTGGCAGAGTCCCTCACTGCTGACTCAGGTCATGACCTTGAGCATGAACATTCCTCGTTCTCCAAGTGCATCCATCAGTCTCGGTTCTTGGCCAGGAAAGGGCTTCAC
>NW_024350927.1:3918601-3974471 GCF_902729225.1 Pteropus medius | reverse complement strand
TTTAATAAGAATTGGCTCACACAGTTATGAAGGCCAAGAAGTCCCATAATCTGCCATCTGTAAGCTGGACGACCGGCCAAGCCAGTGGTGTAACTCAGTTTAAATTCGGAGGCTTGAGAGCCTGGGGAGCCCGTGGCATAGCTCTGTCTGAGGCCAAAGGCCTGAGAATGGAGGGGCAGCTGGTATAAATCCTAGACTGAAGCCAGAGAACCAGGAGCTCCGATGCTCATGGGCCGGAAGGGATGGCTGTCTCAGCTAAAGAAGAGAGAATTCATCCTTCCTTCCTCTTTCTGTTCCATTTGGGTCCCCAAGAGATTAGATGAACCCCACCACACTGAGGTGGGGGGGCGGGCAGGGATGGTAGTGGTGGCAGATCTCCTTACTCAGCCTACTGATTCAAATGCTAATTACTTCCAGATACCCCCAGAATTAATGTTTTACCAGCTTTCTGGCCATTCCTTAGCTCAGTCAAGTTGACATATAAAATTAACCCATCGCAGTTCCTAAACGAAGGACACTCAAAGGCTCCAGGCTCAGGATTCAGGGGCTGGTGCTGTTGGGTGGGTGGGGGGACCCTGAGGCAAGAGCCTCAGTTTCCCTGTAAAATGAGGATAATGAAGAGCCCAGCTTCGGAGACTCTTGTAGGATCGTGTGAGATGATGTACGTTGAGGGCTTAGCACCAGGCATGGCATAAAGTAAGAGCTCAATACATGGGTCTTCTCTTTCCTTTTCCTTCCTAGCAGAAACCCCCACAATTCTTCATCCCTTAGTCTTACCCTCTACTCCTGATAATGGGAAAGAGAGCAGAACACAGGGCAGGCACTGGGACTTGCGCTTATGTATGTGGCCACCAATGAATCGTGATTCACCCAAACAGCTTTAGTAGCCAGCCCGGAAGTGGCAGGTGCAGTATAAAAGGTTGAATTTATCTTTAGCGAGTATCAGAAAAAAAATTTTCCAAGGCTCAGGTTAGTATGCCACCTGCTGGCAGATTAGACCAGATGACATATTAGGGTTGCAAGCTGGGCTGTATTGTTCAGTGTTTAAAAAAAAATCTGCTATTATATAAATGCTATTTGAATATAAATATTTGCATTGTGACTTATGTAAATAGTAAAGATATAAATTACCTTTTAAAATGATAAAAGAAATTTAGTACCTTTAAGAATGCATGTAGATATTTTAAAAAAGATTAACTTGGTTTGGAGCCTCAAAACAAATGAGATTTTAAAACTGATTTTAAAGATCAATGACCAAGAATTATTTCTTCTTTTAAAATTTTAAAATGATAAAATTTTAGAGCTGCAAGGATTACAGTTATATTTCTAAAAGTGGACGTTATTTTTTAGTTTTAGGTTCACAGCAAAATTGAGCAAAAGGTTAGCGATTTCTCAGGTAAACCCTGCCCACACACAAACACAGCTTCCCCCACTATGGACATCCCCCGCTAGGGGATACATTTGCTATAACTGATGGACCTACGCTGACACATCATTGTCACCCCAAATCCGCAGATCATGTTAGGATTCACCCTTGGTGCTGTGCATTCTACGGGTTTGGACAAATGTGAAATATATAACATGTATCCACCATTGCAGTATCATACAGAGTATTGTCACTGCCCTAAAAATTCCCTTTGTCTTTTTTCTATAAGTTTTATAGCTCTAGTATTACATATAGATCTATGATCCGCTTCGAATTAATTTTTATGTAGAGTGTGCAGTAAGTTTTGATACTTGTTTTGTTTCCATGTGGCTATCCATTTGTTGTAGTACCATTTGTTGAAAAGACGTTTGTTTCCCCATCCGATCGCCTTGGAACTCCATCGAAATTGACCACATAGATGTGGGTCTACTTATGGATTCTCTATTCTCTTCCATTAATCTGCCTGCTGGCACCATGCTGTAATGATTACCGTTAAGCTTTCTATTATGTCTCGAAATCAGGTAGTGTGAGTTTTCCGATATATTATCCTTTTATAAAATTTCTTTGAGGCTCTACAAGGTCTTTTGCATTTCCAAATAAATTTTAAAATAAGCCTGTCGATGTCTACAAAAATGCCTAATGGAATTTTGATTAGGCTTGCATTGAATCTATAGATTTGGGGGAGAATTGACTTCTTAAAAACATCAAGTCTTTTAATGCGTGGACATGATGTACCTCTTCACTTATTTAGGCGTTCTTTAATTTCTTTCAGCCTTGTTTTATAGTTTTTAATGTATAGATCTTAAACATATTTTGTTTAAATTTCCCCTTGAACATTTTATGCTTTTGGATGCTACCGTAAATCGAATTTTAATTTCAATCTCCAATTGTCTGTTGCTCATAGCTAGCATAGAAATACAATTTATTTTTATACATTGATCTTATACTTTGTTAAATTCACATTGTTAAACTCTGGTAGTTTTGACGTGAATTCCATAAGCGTTTCTACATAGATGTTAATGTTGTTTGCAAATAAAGACAGTTATTTCCTTTCCAATTTGTATGGCTTTTCTTTCTTTTCGTTGTCTTGTACATGCTCTAAGGAGAAAGCATTTTGTCTTTCACGATTAAGCATGAATTTGGCTATAGGCTTTGTTTGAGAGTGGCCTTTATCATATTGAGGAATTATATTCCTATTTTGCTGAGAGTTAAAAAAAATCATGAATAGATAATTCAATTTTGTCAAATGCTTCTTGCATCTATTGAGATAATCATATATATTATATATATATTTTGCTTTTATTCCATTGATGTGGTTAATTATATCGATCGATTTTCAAACGTTAAACCAATCTTGCATCTCTGGGATAAACCTCTTGGTAATTAAATCATTGGAAGGGATGTAGGGGAATGGAATTTGCAGGGGTTGGCGGGGAGGGGGTTGATGGTAGACACACAGTGGCCGTAAGAGAGGTGGTACTTGGGCCTTCATTTTACTATTTTCTCTAACTGTATAATATATCTGTGTGTGTGTGTGTGTGTGTGTACATATATATAAATAAAATAAAGTCTTTTGTTTGTAGGTATATTTTATAATAAAAATATATAATAAAAATATTAACAACATGCTAATAAATTTGAAAACCAAGACCAAAAGGAATACATGTCTGGAGAAATGTGAAATGACAAAATTTGTGCAGGAAGAAACAAAATCTAAAATAAACAAATAAAAAAAATTGAAACAGTAATCAAAGAGACCGCCTTCTTTCCTCCCCCCAGGCTCAGATGCTTTCCAAGTGATTTTCCACACTTTTGAGTAATTCTTGTCTTACACGAGATGTTCCAGAAAAGACAATCGACAAAGCTGTGTAATTCATTTTACGAGGCTACTATAACCTATGTTTCAAACTGAATAAGAACATTAGAAGAAAAGTAAATTATAGGCCCATTTGGCAAAAATTCTTAATTCGACTAACTAAATCCAACAATGTATTAAAAAGTAATATATCATGATCAAGTGAAATTCATTTCAGGAATACAAGACTACCCCTGAAAAAATCTCAGTGTAATCCACCACATTGACAGACTAAAGAAGGAAAAATGCAGTTGCCTCAAAAATTCAGAAAAGAATGTTATAGACATCAAATCTTATTTGGGATAAGAAAAGTTCTTGGAAAATGAAACATCACATACTGAAAACTCATATTAAACATAAAGTGCGATGGAGAAACTTTAGCTACCTTTCACTGGGTTATAAAAGACCCTTAGAACCTTTGCATATAGAGGCAGGTATGGTATTCTGGGTGGTAGCAGAGATTCAGAGGCAGACTGACTAATTTAGGTTCAAAACTGGCTCAGTCCTCGTTGGTGGTGTGACCTTGTGCAGCTTGCTTAATCTCTCTATGCCTCAGCTCACTCACCCATAAAATGGGGATGATAATAATAATATCTACCTTCAGAGTTGCAACAGTGTCTGCACATGGTGAGTAATATTATTATTGTCGTTATTATATCTTGAAAACATGTCACTAAGTGGAAAAACTAAGGAAGAGAATAAGGTCTACAGGTAAGGTGACGATACGTCTAACAGGGTATCCCCGTCGTTCTGGAAGTATTAATAACAGCACTTCCATTCACACTCCCAAGTGGACTGAGCAATTAATTGTAGGGTCAGTCTGTTTGCAGCACTATACACTGTACTGTGTATGTGAATTAAAATAAATACACATACAAAACGACACTGTACGTTTTATAAGGACACATGCAAATTCAAGGCTAGGTCAAATAGTAGAGTGGTTATCTATGGTGGGGAGGGGACTGCAAGCGGATAATGGGAATAAAAGGTAACATACACAGACCCGTAGACGTATCCTTGCAAGGGAGGGGCCTCTCGTGGACCAGTTATGATAGTGAGCTACGGACAAAGGATCTAGAATAGTTTAGTTTTGCTCCTGAGCTGGGAAGAAAGATGGAGGAGGGAGAAGAAATAAGAGAGAAAGAAGAGAGAGAAGAAAATAAGTAAAATATATAGCGCCTCTATCCTTTTCCCAGACAAAAGAGAAACTTTAATCTAAGTATTCCTCTCCTGTCGTATGTTGCACTACATTATTGACTAGGATATTAATCGCCCCTTATTTATGTACCCCAAATTTGTCATTGTTTCTGTTTTAGGCAGCTGAAGGTTGTTTAGGTTAGCAGCACGCTTTCTAATTTCTTTACTTACCATTCCTTTTTGAATCTCAGACTTTTTTTTTATGGATGTGAGATTCTTTTTCATTCCACAGAGCTAAAAGCAGGGAAACTCTCTCCATTTGTATCTCAAAATGTTTTGTTTTTTTAAATTTTAATCCCACCTTATTCTTGAATGAGTTTTTCTGAATTTAGAATTTTAAGATGACAATTATATTCTTAGCAATAAGATGATAGTATTTTTATTTGAAGGCTTTTTGATTTCCATTGGTGGGGTTGAGAAGTCAGCTGCAAGGGAAATTGTCATTGCCTTGGAGTAATTTGTTTTTCCTCTCATAAGATAAGCTTTTTGTCTTTGGTGTTCTTAATTTCATCTAGTTTATTGAGGTGTGGATTTATTTTCCCTTTTCTGCTTGGGATTTATTGGGCTTCCTGAATCTGAGGATTGGTGCCTTTTACCAATCCTGGGACATTTTGAGTCTTTATATTTTGGATAATGAGTTTCGAAGAGTTCTACATTTAAAATTTTATTTTATTTTATTTTTTTTACTAGTATCTTTTTTTTAAGCATTTGATTCCTTTATGTTTCTAATCTAACATCTTACATCAGAGGCTTTTTCAGATTGTTCTATTATCGAGTTTCCAGGGTTCTAATTTTCTTGTCTAGTACGGTTTGCTGACCCTGGTACTTGATGGAATACTTTAGAAAGAGTGTTGTAATTTTGGTTTGGGAACTCATCTTTACCAGGCTTTATTCACGGGAATTTCTTACGGCTCATGCTATTGGTTCGTCCCTCAAGTCCATTTTGCTCTTGCTTTGTCCAAGTGTCCCAGTGATATCAACGGCGTGGAAGAAATTATAATGAACTCGGAGTTTCCTAGACCGCACAGAATATTAAATAGACCCCAAACCTACCCAAAGCAAAGGCTGGGCGATTGGATTTATGAGGAAGACCATTTTCGTTTCCCACCCAGAACTATCTCTGCACCAATAGGTAAGTTTTAGACTCCATCCCTTCACTTACGGTGAGATCTTGTCGGCCCAGCTTTATGTAGTGGTATTAATTCTAGTTCTCTGTCTTTTGCAGGTTAGTTTCCTACTCATTCCCTATGTGGGTCTTAAAACCCAGGACCCTAGGTTACTGGGCCCAAAAGATGACCCCCTGCACTATATTTCTCCTTTGCCTCCAGCAGCCAATATATCAGTTCACTGTGTCGTCACTCTGGTTTAAAGCTTCATTTTGTCCTAGTGCAGAAATATTTCTTTTTCGTTTTTGTTTTTTCCTCATAGGCTCAAGTATGCATTAAAAGCAGTTTGTCTTATAATATACTCAGCATTCATAGACTTGTAGTTAGGGATTCGTGCAAGACCCGGAAGTCTGAGGGGTCCTAATATTAGCTCAAATGAGTTTATTGGTGGATTTTCTTGAGTTTTCTACATAGACAATCATATCATCTACATTATTCATCTCAAATATCTATACCTATTATATCTTTTTTCCTTTTCTTATAAAATTGGCTAGGACCCTTAATGCGATGTTAGCTAGTAGCACAGTTAACAGACATATTACAGCACACAGCCTATAATGCTCCTGTTAATGCACCATTAATTAGGATATTTGCTGTAGGTTTCTGGAAGCTGCCTTGTATTAATAAATCTTCTCCGAACTGATAAGATTTAACATTCACCAAATACCTCTGGAGATGTTAAATGATTCCGCTAATGCCATCGTAAGCCAGCATTTTTCCTTAGGTGTAACGTGGGCAACGTGTAAGCGATGACATTGTGGATATCAGGGACTGGGCACACTCTGAGGGGCTCAGCCCACTGCTGAGGCTACACCCCAGAACAGAGCAAGCACTGTGGGCCTGCACTTTTTCACCTCTGGGCTATTGGGCCTCCGGGAATGTCCAGTCCTGACCCCTCCATCTCATGTTACTGCATGGTACCACTGGCGGAAGGGCTCAGTTAGCAGAAAGGTCACTTAGTCCTCATGTGAACAGCACTGTAGCCCCACCCACACCCCACGTGACAAGAAAATGTCCTGGATGTTCATTGTCAGGCCGTGTGCTCCCCGATGCGAGAACTTTCTGCAAAGATCATGATGCAGAGTTTTATCTGTGTTGGTCACTGTAGCTGCCTCTCTGGGCACCTGCATATCCAGGTCAGATTCCCTTGACGGAGAGCCTGGCATGGGGATGCAGGTGCACAGGATTGGCTGGGGATAGGGGAACTCTCAGGAGAAGAGTGTGAACAACATGGGGACAGGGGAAGGAGCCAAGCAGGGATGTGGTCCCAGCTGCAGGTACCTTCAGCTGGACCCTACCGAGGGCTCTGGAGGGAGGAGTGTCACAGTGTGAGTCCTACCTGCAGGCCAAGGGGCTGACGAGGGGTTCGCTTTTCCCGGGAGTGGTTCTCTGGAAAAAGTGGGAGTTGGGAGCCATTAGCAATCAACACGCACAGCAGTTGGAGGTGGGTGTGACCAGTACAGGGGTCTGGACGGGACTCTTGAGTCCTCTATACCTAGTCGAACCTGTTTCTCGATGAAGGGATGGTTCTGTGGTCATAGCTGAATGACCAGGAGATGAGCGCCAGGTCGTCAGGACAAAAGACTATGACAGCGATGCCAATCACCAACGATGCCCTGGGGACTCAGGGCCTGGGCACTCAGCCCACTGGAGAGAGCGCAAAGTGCAAAAGGGAGACCGGGTTTCAAGAAGACACTTTAAGAAAAAAGCTCACTGTGCTGGAGGGGATGCTCCTCCCTCAAAGGCTCTTTAAACATATACATATTCATGATCAGGCTGGGGAGAGGGGAGAGGTTGTCTGAAAGTTAACTGGTTGTCGAAACATGGCCTTTTTTCTCCCATTTAACACTGTGGCCTGCCTTCCTGTCCCCAACATCTCGGCTCACTCCAAAGGCCCCGGATGAGAAACATTCCATTAACTTTCCATCGTGGGCTGGGCCTGGCGCCAGCTTCCTGTTTGACAGTGAAATCTGTTAGAGCAGGTCCGTGACCCACTTTGATGTGGTTACAGACAGAGGACTCGACCTCCTTGAAAATTCTAATTCTTCTTTGGTCCCCGGAGGGGGAGTCAGTGCAGACTCCAGTTCATCATAAGGATGGCATCTTCCCGCCAATAATTCTCTGAAAAGTAGTCACCCTTTTGAGACCCCTTATTCCTCAGGAAAAAGAAACGACAGCAACAGAACAGGACGTTATGAAGATTTGGTACCTCTTGTCTCTTTGTTCTGAAGCGAGGCAGACGTGCGTTACTTTGTAAATCCTTTGCTTAGCACAGCATAACCTATGTATTCACCTTGTCTGGTCTGAATCCTTGATTTTTGGGGGGCGAGCGTCTGTTTAGGACAAAGAAGTCAATCAGAGGCACCAAGCGAGACAAAGAAGAAAAGAAGATAAAGGGATTTTATCTTCTAGGTTCATCCAGGGAAGTAAAAGCCCCGAGGAAACAAACGTCATGTCCAAGGTCAGAAAGAAAGATCGAAATTGTGGACACTTTAGAATTTTAGTCTAGTGCTCGGTATAACCAGGCTTTTTTTTTTTTAAACTTCTTTTGCCTAATTTAGATAACATTGGAAGTTCAAGAAACTTTAAAAACTAGTTAATTTGTTTTCTTTTTTTTTTTTCCAGAGATGCTCAAAATCGATTTTCCACGTCGTTATCCACTGGGGCTGTCTTGAAGAGCATCTGGTCCCTGTGACAAATAAGGCGATGAAGCTGGCAGCTTGCCCCCCAGCCCCGCCATCCTCTGTACATGGATTTGGACAAATCCTTTCGGTTTCTCAACGATGCTTTTTGCTCTCAAACAGTTTCTTTTTTGTCCAGAGCAGCGTCTGCTTCCTGAGTGAGTATGCGTGCAGGCTGGTACGGCCAAATGCGCTTCGGGTTTACTTAGGTGCCCTGCCTCCAACTGGCAGGAATGTCAGTAAGAGATAAATCAAAGAGCTGTCACCTTCCGTTGCAGCACATTGCAGGGGACATTAACTCCCCTCCAAACAAGACAGAGGTGGCCTTTCTCTCTCCGGGGTAAAATGTCCCACTGCTGGAGGCTGGGATGGGAGTTGGGGTGGGAGCCGCAATTGGCTCTATAACCTTGGCCCTGGGAGTGGAAGGAGACAGGCAGGGAATGTTCTTCCTGTGTCACCCCCACCTTCATTGCTTTTTACTAGAATTGCTCCTTCTTGTCCTCCAGGTTTCAGCTTCTATGTCACCTCCTCCAAATAGCCCTCCCTGATTGCCTCCACTGTTCCCCATCACTCGCCCTGCCGGTTTCCTCCACAGAACAAACATATCACAGTTTATGATGATGTGCATTCTTGTTGCTTCTAGATGACCAGTTCCGGGAGGGCATAAGACCGCACCTGTCTTATTTATCAGTATTGACCCAGCAGGGACACCGTATCTGGCCCATGCAGGCACTCAATAACATTGCCGATGTCGTTGTTGAGACTTGCGGGGTGATAACTAGTCATTCCTCTTCTCTCTGTCTCCATATTCAGAACCGAGTGAGAAGATGCAGGAGTTGGGTGCTTGCGGGTCCAAATGTCGACCTTGTTCCGGTGACACCAGGGCCGGGGACTGTGGCTGAGATCTGTGGCCAAACGGGCATTCCAGGTCCCCCGCCCCACCTAAATGACCCACCCAGGCTGAGCTGCAGTCTTCGAGGCTGGGATGGAGGTGGGAGGGGGGTGACAGAGGAGGAAGGGAAGGAAAAGAGTGGGGTGGGGGCAGGGGAAAGGGAGAAAGTGGGGAGCCGGCGTGTGGAGAGAAGGTGGTGCCCCACCTCCGGGTCTCTTGTCACCCCCGAATAAGTGCCAGACACGTGATGATCATGGGCTTTCAGGTCAGCAGGTCTTTACGGGGCTCTTTGGGGTGGGGTCTGGGGCTGGGGCTGGAAGCCTTGGTCAGCCTCACTCTTGTCATGATGTAGATTTTAGGAGCAGCGTAGGCTGATATCGCTTGTCCGTCCATCCGTCCGTCCGTCCATCCATCCATCCATCTATCCATCCATCCATCCATCCATTCTTTCTCCTGGCATTTCATCGGATAGAGTACCACTTCTTTCGGTCTTCTACTTTCTTCCCTGGACCTTTCCAAAGAGCGGGAGGCGCCTTCTCAGGTTTCCCCCAGGCGCCCATCGCCGGAGGCGTCCCATGCCGTCAGGCTTCTGGATGTCCTATTCGCATGAAGGGTTGGTTCCACGTCAGGTTCTATTTGAAGATTTTTTTAACTTTTTTTTTTTTTTTTGCTAAAAATACATTGAGTTGGAAATCACTGCTACAGCCGAGATATGGCTTCCTTTCATTCCAGGAAGCCCGAGGAACTGCTTGTAAGCAAGGACTCACTGCTACCTGGGCAGTACACCTTTCTGCCCACCTGCCCAGAGCTATTGGCTTCCAGCGGTCCTGGGTGCTGGTCGGATGACCTGGGATAATGGATAAGGCATGGCCACTGACTTGCAGGTCGCACTGGGCACATGGCTTCCGATCTGAGCATCAATGTTCCCCAGGGAAAAAGGATAATGTGACCTGTCTCACACGGAGGTTTGGAAAATGTATGGCAAGTACCTGGCATATGGTAGGAGCTCAAAAGGTAATTATTGTCATGACTCTTTTCATCCTGTCCACGGCGAGTATCGGCCAGGTCTTATCTTTGCAGCTGTTTTACTCGAAGAATCCAGGGTTGGAAGGGATCTGAGAAACGTGAATTCCCAGTCTGTGACCCTCCCCGCCTCATGGACTGATTTCTACTAATCAGTGCGGGGTCCGAATGGAGCGGGTTGCCTTGCAAAATGGTGCTGGATCAGGGACTGCACCTTGCGGCCAATCGCCGATGGTCACACCCCTCCGGGAACCCCTTGGGCCGGCGGCCCATTCCGCGTGGGAGGCAGCGTTCCTATGAGTAGGGGTACTTAGCATCATTTTCTGCGTGCGGCTCCGAGCATCCCACAGCTGCTAGACTTTTGCTCTGTCTCGATGTTTCCTCTGAATCTTCTTTTTCACACGAAGCAGCATAAGCTCCTGCATTTGCTGTCTGCTGTTCTTATATTTTTCCCATGGCGAACGTCTTTCTCTTCCTTTCACTGGGGACGGCTTGTGAAGGGACTCTTGGGGCAAGAGGTGGGGGAGGCTGCCAGCTGCCAGCTTTGGGTAGAGATGAGGGATTGCAGTCCTCTGTGAGGCAGACGGAGGGAGCGGACAGCGGCAATCAATCCTCAGTTATACATAACTGTCGCCCGTCCGCCTGCAGCAGAGCCAGCCCTGTGCAAAATGCCCACTTGGCGCCTCAGCCGCCAGCAGCCCTGCTCACTTTCCCTGAGCCCCTCAGCAGAGGTGGGGTGCCGAGAGTGGAAGGGGGGCTCTGGGCTCCTCTGCTCAGCGGAGCTGGAAGCTTGACCTCTCTGTGCATGCTTCTCTATCTTGCCACCTCCATCTTGGTTTCTGAATTTACCCCAACTCTCTCTCTTCAGCCCCGGCAGGGGCAAAAGGGAGAGCTGGGATTGGCCAGAACTGAGCTCAAGCCCACGTGCTGGCTGTGCAACATTGGGGGAGCCCCCAACCTCTCTGAGGTGGTTTTCCCCTCTGTCAGATGAGCTTAATGGTTGGGATGTTAGGAGGATTATATGAGATGTGTGCGTGCTATGCGTGCGTGTGTGTGTGTGTGGTGTGTGTGTGTGTGTGTGTGTAGCTGATTCTTGCTACTCACGGTGGTTATGCTCCATAAAGTCACAGAAATGCTGAATTAGCAAACACTGAACTTCACTCCCCAGGCAAAACACAGAGTTAGGCTCCTTGAGCCTCTGGTCACAACATTTTTGTCATCCACTGGAGGCATAACCTTGTTTTACGTACGGTCCTGCTAACAAACATCTCCTTTGATATATATGGTGATGATTTATCCCGTTGAACTCACAGCCGACAGCATTGCCACTCAAGCCTGAACGAAGCTTGTCTAGCACACGGGTTTTCTCCATAAGTCACACCGTAGCCTTCTTACGTTTAGGGACACTAGACAGCACTTCGGCACTACCCTCGGGAGCCATTTCAAACAGAAAAATCACTAACAAAATGTACAAAAATGCCAAAAACCACGGCACTAAATCAACAGCACAAAGGTGGTTTGTGGGACGAGGGCCGAAACGAGAGAGCAGGGTGCTACCTTGTCCCACGTCGGCTGGGAACAAACACATCGGGCGACTCCGGTTTTGCCGCTCTGAGCCTAGGCGTGTCTGTGAGTGACTGTAAAAGGGCCACGAGTATTGATGTTGCGGTTACAAATAAATTTTATCGAGTAGGCGAATTAGAAAATACAGATTGACTGAATATATTCATTCCTCGCTCAGCACCCTCATTCCAGGTCACACTTGAGACTAAAATCGGTGGTGGGGGGAGGGAGACAACTTTCCAGATATACACATATAACTCATATATATGAGATTTCTAGTTGCCTCCCAATACCATGTTCCATTTCTTCCCTAGTGAATAAAACAACAATATTTTAGCTGGTCACATGACTCCCCCATCCAGCTACCCCCACAGCTAAATGACTTCATTTCCCAGACTCCCTTCAAGTAGTTACGACCTGGTGACCAAGTTCAAACCGATAAGAAATAAGCAGAAATGTTGTGTGGACCTTCAAAAGAAGTCCCCTCAAAAAAGAGTGGGATATCCTTCCCTTCTGTTCCTCTTTCTTACCGGCTGGGATGCTGAAGTGATGGCTGGAGCTCAAGCTCATCTCGGGCCATGAGGTGGGAGCCAGGTACTGCGGGTGACGGAGACACAGTGAGAGGAAACTTTGGGTTGCTGGAACTGTGGAGGAGCCAAAAAGTCCTTGACCGACCACCCAGTCTGAGGGAGAGAAAAGCCGCTCTCTTTTTCACACCACTGTTACTCGGTTTTTGTCGTCGACTTGTTTGTTGTCATGTATAGCCAAACCTGATCTTAAATGACTCAGAGGGATTCTAATCCCGCTTTGCCATTAACCAGCCCTGTAACTTTCCTGTGGTCATGTCACCTCTTTGCACCTCAATATTCGCATCAGCCAATTGGTGGGGGAAATCAATTAGTAGAGGTTAAATAACTTTCTCACTCTAGAAATCTCTGATTCTAATCAGTCTAAACTATAAGCCTTCCATGGAACACATTCATGGGGTCATTTTTCCTAAGGCAGGTGGAAGGGGAGGTGCAGTTGTCATGGAGATGCCCCTGTGATGCTACTCAGTGCCAATCGGCCATAGAGGCGATGAGGAGATGCTCAGTGCTTGTGACTTGAACAAATGACCAGAGGAACCTGTGTCAGGAGGAAGCGTCACCATGTGGTCAGAAAGTCCCAGTCAGAAGGACGACAGCCTGGTTCTGGTCAAAGGAAGCCACTATCCTTGCCCAGTCTCAGGAATCAGGGTATAGAATGCAGTAAGTGGCGGAAGCAGGGGTTTCTTAAGCAAGAAAACCAGAGATGGCTCCAACTTACCATAGGCAGAGATGTCCAGTAGAGGGCAGTCTGGAATCCCTAGAAAAATGGATCCTCAAAGGATAGCCCAGCCAACGCCCCTAGTCCCAGCAACAGATGAGGCTTCCTGGCAGGGGGAGCTATGTGGCCCCCAAAAGATGGAATTTCAGATCAAGGTAAGGGCTTCTTTGCCCAGGGAGGCCTCGACCCAGGAGCCGCCATTTCTAATAGACGTCCTCTCTGTTTTGGAAGTTCCAGCTGTTATTTTTTTAAGAACAACGTTTATCCAAGACTTGGTGAACTCTTTTCAGAGAAGCGAGCTGCCTACTGTCTTTCCTTTCCATAGAGGTCTGTGGAGCCATAGGAAACAGGATTCGAGGTTAGGTCTGCCAAGGAGATGCAAAGGTGTTTCTCGTTTTCGTTTGTCGCTTTTTTCTTTCCTTGATTTTTTTCAAACATATTTGATTTCTTTTCTAGGGCAGGGGCTGCGCCCCGCTGCCTCCCTAATCACCCCCTGCGCTATTTATATTCCTCACCCAGGATCCCAGCAGAAAGGAGGGCCGGGCTGGCAGCATCGCCCCTGGATTTCAATCGATCCTCTCTGTATCTGCAACACGGAAGCGGAATCTTTGCAGAGCCCGCGGCTGCTCAGAATGGTCCGCAAGCAAGGTCTGCTGTCTGTGAGGTCACTCGATGTCACAGAGGGTCCCTGGATTCTCGAGGTCCCAATGCTTTCTCCTTCCACAAATTAAGAACTGAGGGAGACAGATTCTTCAGATTCAGAGGCAGCGGACGCCCATGGAGAAACCCCAGGCATCTAGTACACAGGCAAGAAGGTGCTGGAAGAGGTTCTCTGTGTCCCAAATCCTAGGAGGGGAAGCCAGCCATGTAGTTGTTCCCCGGGAGTGTGGTATCTGTTTACCCGCTGCAGAAACTGTGGCGCAGAGACACTGAGCGACCCGAGTGTAAGATCAAATGGACGACTCAGCAATGGAAAGGAATGACCTGCTGACACGCGTGACCACGTGGATGGATCTCATTATAGTTGTGCTGAGTGAAAGAAGCTCAACCACGGCTGCATTTAGAAAAATCTTTAGAAAATGCAAATTAATCTATATGACAAAGCAGATCGGTGGTTGCCTGGGGATGGGGAGGGCAGGTAAGAGGGATGACAAAAGTGACGAGGAAACTCTTTGGGATGAAGGCCCTGTTTGTGTGCTTGGTTGTCATGGTGATTTCACGGGGCTAGATAGATCAATCGATAGATTGATCGATTGGTAGAAACTTATTAAATTATATTCTTCAAACATGTGCAATTGATTATATGTCAATTATACATGAATAAAGTTGTTTTAAAAAAAACTCTTCCATGTTCTACCCCGCCCCATCCCCCAAATAGTGTTCAGATAGCAGACATAAGATTCGACTCCAATCTCTTGATATTTGTTGGTTTCTGAGCTGGCTGTCTTTCTCTTCCGAAGTCACTATATATTAATGTGCTATAATGAATAACGAATGACCACAAATTTGACCATGACACTTATTTGTCATCTCTGGGTTTCTGTGGGTTAGGAGTCTGGGCACAGCTTAGCTGGTCCTCTGCTCGGGGGGTCACAGGGCTGCAATCAAGGAGTCAGCCGGGGTTAGGGCCACCTCATCTAAGGCTCAGGGTCCTGTTCCAAGCTCACGTGGCAGAATTCATTCTCTTACAGCTGCAGAACTCACGTGGCTTCTTCTGGGCCAGCAGGTGACAGTCTCTCTCTCTCTCGGAGATCCTCATTTAAAGGGCTCACCCAGGACAACCTTTCTTTTGTTTTCCCAAGGTCAATAGCTTCAAAATCCCTTCACCTTTGGCTTTCTAATGTAACCTAATGACGTGGATGAAATCCCACCATCGTCCCACGTACTCAAGGGGAGTAGGCTAAATAAGGTATCTGCATCAGGGGGCAAGAGCCTTGGGAGCCATCTTAGAATGCTGCCGACCTACGATTCTAGCTGTCTCTATCCAACAGTTTACAAGTAAACATGTAAACAAGATGGACAGGCATGCTTCAGAAAGAAGGGCAAACAGCTCGTAGTCACAATTGGGTGCCATCCTCAACCCCCTGCTTGCTTTTGAAGTCCCTCTTGGCTAAGAGTCTAGCGATGTATTATATTAAAGGACACTCTCATCACATGGGGACCCCAGGTCCCTCAGCTGCCTTGGAGTGGACCCCAGAACTCCCTCCTAGACGGGAGATGACAAGACGTGGGGAGCCGGTCCAAGCTGAAACAGCGCTGGAGAATAAGGTCCCATTTCTGGGAATCAATGAATATAAAAGTCAAATTTTGAAGAAGCCAGAGGAATGGCTGGAGTTTAAAAATAAGGAGCCTTGAGTTTGGAGCCAGCGAAGTAAGATGGAGACGCTCCATTTGGGGCCAAACAGGTGGAGAGTGAGGGGTGGGCCGGGGGCTGTGCAATGACCCCAGTATCTTGCCCACCTTTTTCTCCCCCTCAATTTAGGTAAAATACACATCACATAAAATCATTAATTTAAAGTGAACAATTCAGTAACGTTTAGTACATTCACAACGTGGTATGACCATTATCCCTATCAAGTTTCAAAACATTTGCTCACCCACCACAAAAACCTCATGCCCAGTTTTGGACTGGTCTATGTGCTGGGAGGGGGTTGGTGCCAGCTTGAAATCGGCCTGTTTAAAAGGGATGTGAGTCCGCCCTCTGGTGCTGGGTAGGGCGAGGTCCACATCGTATTTTTTAACTCGGCGCCACATCAGGGTTTGGAAGTGGCAGTTTCAAGCACCCTTTCGAACGACTAATTTTGAAAACAGAATTCCGCTGGCCAAGGCCTGTGGACTTGTATAAGCTCCTTCTGGGAGGACCTAGATTGTACTTGACCACATTTATTTGGATTTAGAAACGCAAGGAAAGGAACCGGCGGCACACGGAGTTCCACGCTTCGTTCGGCTTCCCATCAGTCTCTCGTCCCAAGGTGGTTTGAAAAATGTCCCCATCACGCAAGAGGATTTAGCAGAATTGAGGCTGTTGAAACCTCCCGAAGGCAGCGGTTTCTTTCCTGGGCCAGAGCGCCCTTTGCGCCTGTCTCTTTTTGTTAATCTAAGAAAATCCTCCCCTTTCACAAGAGAAAAATCCCCGGGCCCCATTTATCAAAGCACTTGGAAGGTGCTGGTTGGAGTGTCAGGGCCCAGGTCACAAAGCCAGTGCGGTTCCCGGTGGGGACAGTCGACCTGCCAAAGTTCAGACACTGAGAGCCCAGCAGCATTTGTACCTGTAATAAGCCGCTGGCTCCTTTAGCACCCCTATTGCCAAGAGCACCCGAAACTAACTCTGCCTGCCCTGGGTAGGGAAGGAATTTACAGTGTGAATGTGGCATCCAGGGAATTTCCAGGAACTGGCTACGTGACTACTTCCGTTTCAGAGATGGACAGCCTGGGACCTCTTTCCCCTCCATTCCCCGACCCCCATTACTGTCAGGCAGCTTGCTGTGAGCTGGAGAGGCATCGGAAAGCCTGGAAGTTCAGCAAATGTCAGGATCCCTCCCGCTTTGCAGAACGACACCCCAGAGTTACCAGGCCCTTGCTCAAGAACTTTCCATGGCTTGCTAGGGCACAACGCAGCAGGCCCAAACTCCTCTGTCTGGCTTTCAAGGACTCTACTGGGAGGTAAAGCCACTGCCTTATCACAGCCATCTTTTGAGGGTTGCCAGGTGCTCCCAGCTCTGGGCTTTGGGTATCGGCCCCTCCCACACCACTACAACTCTGCTGGGTCCCCGAATCTCCCTAGATTTTGCAGGAGCTTCTGCTTATAGTGGTGAGGACCAACAGAGGGACTCAGAGGAGACACAGTTAGAAAGGGGAGGGAGGTAAAGCAAAACTAACGTCTCCAGAGATAGAATTGGATGAAGTTTTCCCTCCTTCATCTAAAATAATAATAGTAATAATAATGATATGTTTAAGAAAAATAAGAGGAAGTACTTTCGTATACTTCTCTGCAAATATGATTGAAAAATATAACGTAAACGGATTTTTCAAAGTATAAAGAGGTTCGTGGGGGTCCAATCCATATGGTCTCCTTATCATAGTTTGATGTGTGGCCATTTAATTTCAAGAGTCATAGACATAGATCTTGAACAGAGAAGTGGAGGAGGGGACAATTTTGCCTCTCCCCAGGGGAAATTTGGTGGAATCTGGAAATGTTTTTAGTTGCCACAACTGGGGAGGATGCTATTAGCATCTAATGGGTAGAGGCTAAGGATGCTACTAAACCCTGTATAGTGCAGAGGACAGCCTTTGTGACAAAGAATGACCTGGCCCAGACGTCAGTGACACCGAGGCTGAGACATCCTGCCCTGGAACCACGGCCTCCACACGCACCTGCTCGACAGAGTCCCCTGAGGTGCTTGTTAGATGAGAAGTACCCCAACCTGCTCATAATGAACCCTGGTGTTTAGGAACGGGGCCTGACCGAGAATTTCAAAGCATCCAGAGGCGATAGAGTCACGCCCGTCTGTCTCCTCGTGAAGGCTGGGAAGACACAGCGGCAGGACCTTGTCCAGGGCCAGGGTGGAGTCAGGAACCAGATTTCCCACTTCCTGCAACAGGGCTGTGCTGACCACGCCACAGATGCCAGGTGGTCTTCACCTCCGTCGGGAAACCAGTAAGTGGATGGGGAGACCCACTGGCCCACCTCAGGACAGAGCCTTCTCAGGGCCGCCGCTCGGCAGAGAGGCCTGTCTGGGGTGGGGTCCCCTAGAAGAAACCAGTAAAGGAGTGAGGGGAGCAGAGAGAAAGGGAAGGAACAGCGCAAGGCTGGTTTCGGCAGAAAGGACTTGACGGCAATGTGCAGGGAGCCCTCGAGCATGACTGTCCCCAGGGCCTGTCCCATCTTGGGGCAAAGGAGGGTGGTCTCTGTACCCTGACTAAGCCCCTCCTCAGTCCCTGGCTGTTGGCCCGGGGGACCGTGGGGAGGAGGGCAGTGTGTGCTGCTGCCGGTTGCTATGAGCTGGTGAGACCGCTGTGCGTCTCTTCCCAACTCCGCGCTCAGTGACGAATCAGGGACTTGTATCTGGTGAGCCATTTTCCCGGCACACCCGAGGGAGAGTCCTGTGTAACTCCCAGGTGGCGGCTTCAACTGCCGGTGGGCAAACTCCAGAGGGGGCCACGGCGGTGGCTGTCAGGCCACTGCTGTCGCAGCCATGGGGGATGGACAAAGCCCAACCGGAAAGCACATCCCAGCTGCTCAGACTGGCTGACTCGGCCCAGCATACGCCCCTGCCCCGGCCATTCCAGTGACGGAGAATCTGATTTTGCCGGGTGACATGGCTGTCCTTTTGGGAGGCAAGCACACGCCTTTGTAGCGGGATTGCGAATTGGAGCGAACATTTGCTCCGGCTCCTGCAGCCGGGGCTACATTCTCGCAGGAGGCTCTGCCATCTGCTGAGAATGGGGAGCCCTGAGGGGTTCTGGGCAGCCTGGCTGCACCAAGCCCTCTCCTTGCCCCAAGCCCTGCCCTCCTGACAACCATGCACCTTTGCCCCAGCTGGGTCAAAGCAGGTGTTCTGAGACCTTTCCTCCCTTTCCACGTGGGCTCAGTTTCCTAGGAGACGCTGCGACAGTGAGGACCGGAAGTGCTCCAGCTGGAAGGTTCTTTAGCTCAACCTCACCGAGCGCGTTTTAAGTGAAGGTGCAGGGACACAGGCCGCTCTCGGCTACCTGCCCAGGTGAAGGGTTTCTCCGTGGTGACACTGGGAAGAGCTGTGGTTATACTCGGCCTCCGGGTCTGAGGTGTTCTCAGCAACCCGTGAGGGCTCCTCGCCTGCCCCGAGAGGAACTAGAAAGGAGTCTGGTCCTGCTCCACAGGCAACGCGGGAAAGGGGAGGGGACAAGTGGAGTGACAGGGCGAGAAGCCACGTGCCACGTCACACCCCAAGGACGGCCATGATCAGAAAAACATAGTAACAGGCACTGCTGAGTATGTGGAGGCGCTGGAACCCTTGTAAATGGCTGGAGGGATGCAAAATGGTGCAGTTACCTTGGAAAATGGGCAGTTTCTCAAAAAGTTAAACAGAGTTACCATAGGACCCAGGAAGTCCACACCTACGTATACCCCTCCCCCCCAAAAAAGAAAAACTTACGTTCATAAAGAAATACGTACAGGAGTGTTCAAAGCAGCATTATTTACAATAGCTCAAGGGTTGGGAATAATCCAAATGTCCCTCAACTGATGAATGAATAAACAAATTGTGATAAATCCATCCAATGGAATATTATTCAGCCATAAAAAGAAGTGCTGATACCGACACCTGCTACCACATGGATGAACCTTGAAAACATTATGCTAAGTGACATAAGCCAGATGCCAAAGGCCACATGTGGCATGATGCCATTCCTATGAAATGTCCAGAGTAGGCAAATCTGTAGACACAGAAAGGAGATTAGTGGTTGCAGGGGCTGTGGGAGGGGAAACGGGCAGTGACTGCTAACAGGTGTGGAGTTTCTTTCTGTGGCGATCAACCGTTCAGGGATTAGACAGTAGTGACAACTGCGCAAGCTTGTGAATACACAAAAACCACCGACTGTGCACTTTAAAAGGGTGAACTTGGTGGTAAGTTATATCTTGATATCTTTTGAAATGGGAAGACAGGAAGCCATGGGCAGCAGTGTCTCCTTGGTCCCCAGAGAAGGCTAGGCAGCCCCAAACCAACCCAGCAGGGATGGGCCGGGCCGGGCCGAGTGCCAGCTGGGCAGAGCTGACTGCGGAGAGGGTAAGAGGCTGGACGGATGCAGGAGAAAGCTCAGTTAGTGCCTGAGGCTCTCCCTGGGGATGGATGGAAAGGCTGTGCCTGCAGATATGGGAATCATGGTCTGGGACGGCCCTGTGCCGGGGTGGACCACTATCTCATCCCCTTTCTAAGCCTCTTTTGGTTTCTCCCTTATTCTTGACCTGGAACATTCTCCCCCACGTCCTTGCCCCATACCCACGCACTCAGCCTGGCTAACTCCCGCTCAGCTTCCAGGCTCCGACGAACTGGCCCCCTCCCTCGTGTCGCACAGAAACATAGACAGATTCGTCAATGTTGACGGAGGGGAAAGGACCGAGCTCCATTTGCACAGAGGTGACTGGGCGTTCTGAAGGCAGACTGTGAGAACGCCCAGTCACCTCGGGGGGAGAACGGGGTGGCAGCAGAGTCAGGGAAGTGACACGTGACAAAGGTTCGGGCAGGGTACCTGTGATCAGGCCATCTGCATCTGCTAGCTGGCAGGCATGGAGTTAGGACTCTGTCTTCCCGCAGAGATTGGGAAACAGACAGGGGCCCTATCTTTTTTATGGTGACATTTCAAAGGCATGGCTCCCAAGCTTTTGAGAAAGACATTCCTGAGTTATTAGGAGGTACACGCATATCTCAAAGGGAGGGAAGGAGTAATAAGTTTTAGGAAATGCTCTAAGAGAGATTCATGCCTATCTCCTGAGGTCAGCTAGGACCAACAGCAATTCTCAGACGGGCATGTGATGGGCCCTGGGGTGGCCCTCAGGACGTGGCCTTATGCTGCCAGAAGCCCTGTGACAGGGCGGTGGCCTCCCAGTGCAAGGCTTTGGACGCAGTCGTTAGTTCTTGCCGACACCCTGTTCCTGGCCCTCCTTCCTGAGCCGGCCCTGCTCTGGGCCACCCAGGTGCCTGGCACTTCCTGGCATGACTCGTCATGTTGTCGTCATTACTTGTTTGACTTGTTTTCTCTGAGAGAAGCCTGCTTGTGATCAGAGGTCATGTTTGTCCTGTGCTGCTGTATGACCAGGGCCTGGCTGCAGGGGTAAATAGTAAACAACTACTGAAAGAATGAATGGGTGAGTGAGTGAGTCCCAAGTGAGAGGCATCTAGGACAAGGAGGACTCAGGTGGGACAAAGCGGGAGAGATGAAGGAAAAACACAAACTCAGATAATCTGGGGGCCTGTTATGCCCCCTTCCCCTGGAACCTGGGATGACAGGGGATGATGGTATTTCGGGTGATGCATCAGATGAGGTTTTGGGGGGCATCTGGACTTACGTGCCGCGGGGTGGATGGCTCTGTGCGTGGGAGTCAGTGGGGACCAGAAACCCTGAGGCGGTGAATCCTGCGTTGCACCAATGAGATGGCACCCCCAAACCTCACCAAGCATCACATTTGTTTCTCTCAACAAGCAATCAGGCTCTTTAGAAGATTCAGGATTAGTGAGAAAATAAGCGCTTTGAGGGAACTCATCAAAGTGACAGACTGACCTCCACTACGAGCAGATCTTCAGAAAATTGAATAAATGGAATGGCGCACAGTTTCTCCTCTCGAGGCAGGTGGTGGACAAGGACAGGTGAAGGACATTGCCTTGTTGCTGTCGCCGGGATTTAAGCCCCTTTTTGCAGGGAAAGCCTGTCCAAGTAATTAACGGAAGTAATTAGGGGTCAGATGGTCACGAATAGAAATAGCTCACTACCCAGCCACCGCCGCCAAGACTGGAGGTGCCAAGGAGAGACACGGTGGCGGAGGGGGAGGGACTCAGGGACAGGAGGCGGCTGCCGCCGCCGAACAGGACATGGCAGTCTGAGGGGGCTTGTTCTCCGGGGCTCTCAGAAGCAAGGCACGTTGCGAAGTCTGGGGGTCTGCCTCCGTCATCAGCAGCCTGCACTGGAGCCGAGGGAAGCCTCTGGGACCTGAACACACAGTTAGTTGCTTCCCTCCGATTATTCACGATCAGAGGCTTAAATGGGGAAGGGGCTTCTGTACTAAGTGGTGAACCCCGAAAGGATGACTCTTAGAAAACCAGCACCCAGCCGGGGTTCCAATGCAACTCCAGGGAGCAAACGAGTTCATGACTGACAGTCCTGAATATGAGTGTGAGGTTTTACCCAAAGCACACATTGTATTTCTTCCAAGGCCCAAAGAGAATAACTCACTTACACCCTGAAAAGGCACACTTTCAGAAAGTTTGCCTTTGCAAACAGCAGAGAAGAGTGTTCTTTTTTGTTTTTAAAAAATCTTGGACTCGGTAAAACAATTTAAAGTTTGGTTGTGTTTATTGGCCTGGAGTCTTAAAGAACAAAGCTACTTTGTTGGTTGCAGGCAAATGAAACACACAGGGGTCTCCTTCGGGAGGTTTTACTGGGCAGGATGTGACTAGACCACTTAGCGAATAATAGATTACTTTTACTCTCAAGGTCACTAGAAGCCACAAAAAGAGTTTATGGCCAAGGTCCAGGGCTGGCGGCTGGCTCAGTTGTTGGTGATGGGATGTTAAAGAGACTTTAGAGCCTCGATATGCTCCAGGGTCAAGTTAAATGTAATAGAGATGGAAAAGCCACCCGCCCCCAGCCACTGACTGCATCCAGATTTCATGCCTGTAGTGTTGGCCATCTGAGCCTGTGGGGACACTGGGTGGTGACGGCAGGTGGGGGCGGAAGAGGGGGGTGGAGCACGGATATTCAGCACGAACAAACCCTTCTCTGTCGCTGGTGGAAGCGATCGGCGTGTGGGCATTTTTCGGCCTTTCTGTACCAAGGCTTGTGTTGACCAGCCCCACAGGGCAGAAGCAGTAACCAGTCCTAGGGCCACAGCCAGGGAGTGTGGCCGCTATCCGGTCCCTGCTGTGGCTCCCGGGCCCATCTGTAATATCTGTGAAGCCAGGACAAGAGTACAAATGCCCCCCGCACACCCAAATCTAAACATTCCCAAGTCATGAATGAGGATAAACTGTTAAAGGAAATGTTCCATCTAGCTACCCTGACAAAAATACCTTGCTAATGACTTGGTAGACCAGGTTTAAATGATGATTCTGAGAATCTTGGAAATTAGAATATGGCGGTGTGGGGAGAACTGAGCCATCTAAAACCTCCCCCGTTTTCTCCTTCAGCTCTGTCTCCATCCTGTGCCTTTGGCAGGGGTTGGGGGGGGGTGGGGCGGGGTGGAGGGTGCCCTGTGCACACCTGTATGGACACCCCAGGCTACACATCCAACCTCTATTCACATCCCCTGCCAACATCCACTGCCCTGGGGTTGGGATGCTGGGAAGAGGTTGCAGATGTTTGTGTAGAAAATCCTGGGGTCCTTAGTACCCAGAGAATGTTCTAGAAGAGGGCAGTGGTTCTGGGTGGATGTGTGCCCTTGGCCTCTACAGCTCTGGACTCGACATAGGGGCCTGTTGACTAGGTCCGAGGGGCTGCACTGGTCTACCTGCTGTCATCGCAATACGATGAACTCATTCGTCTTGCTGCCAGAATCCTCTGGTCATCAGATCTTAAAGAGACCGAGACAGTGAGACGAGATAGTCTAGTGGTTTTGACTTTCTAGGAGGGGTCCGAGATGCTGGATTCGAGGCTCCAGATAAACTCATTCTGGTTGCATCTAGCGAGTGCAAGCTGCTTTTCCTGGAGCCCAGCACACAGCCCCCCAAAATGTGCCATGCCACACGGTCCCTGCCCGGCCTCCTCTTGCTGGTCTGAGAAGGAAACGTAGTTGGATGGAGAAAGGCAGTGTAGGCATCAGAGCACCTGGAGCCAAATCCCACTCCATCACTGTAACCACCCACCTTCTCTGAGCCTCCAGTTCCTCATCTCTAAAGCGGGGATCCTGGCAGCTCTCGCGTGGAGTTGTGAAGAAGCTTAAACAGAGCTCACGTTGGTAGAGGTTCTAGTACGGTGCCTGGAACTCATTTGTTTGCTCTTTCAACCAATATCGTATCGCCACTGCTATGTGCCAGGCACTGTTCTAAATGCTAGAAACACAAGCAGCTCAAGTCCCCGCCCTTGGCGAGCTCGCCTTCCAGCCCAGAGAGGTAGACAACCAACATCAACAAGTGGGATAATTTCACAGCCTGGTATGCACGTGCAGAAAATAAAACAATGTGATGTTGAGTCCGAGGAGGTGACATTTCGGACCCAAATAACATGGTGGAGATCTGGGAGAGGGACATTCCTAGTGCAAGGAAGACCCTCACGGGACAGTAGCCCTGGCATTGCCTACTGTTCATGCAATGTCACTTCTCAAAAGGCATCTCCCGGGTTGAGTTGTGGCTCCTGGTCGGCATATTTTCTTGGGCTTGACTACAGATGTCCCTCATGACCCCAGCCTCCCCAGTGTTCACAGGAACTTTATATCTAAGCAGTGACTATTTCAACTGGTAATATTTTAAACCTCTTCTTCTTCCCCAGAATTGTGTTTATTCCAAAACTGGGGTGCAGCCAGCAGAAGTGATTGCTGATTGGTGCCCCACAAGCCCCAGGCTGCCCTTCCTCTGCTCACTCATTCATTCAGTAAGTGACCCCTGGCCTTGACGCTGTGCAGGGCTTGTGCCCACTGACCAGAATGAACCACTTGAGGCAGACCGAGTCATAAAACAGATTCATTAAGAGGGACTTCTTCTATGGAACCTGGTAGAACAAGGGTCTGGTGCCCTTTCCACAGCTCTGGGACACCGTCTCCCTAGGATTCTGGGAGCAACACATTGTGACATTGGTGGGGGTCCAACTGAGTCCAGAGCCTTTAACTGTGTCCCTGGTAGGGGGCTTCTAGGGGTAGGGAGTGGAGACTGATGACAGGCAGCAACTCCAGCCGTACACACGTCTCACCTGAGTCCGTGGCCAGGCTGAGCGGGTGATGTTAGTTTTGTGTCACAAACTCCTAGCCTCTGAACCTTTGGTCCCCCTCTGTGATCGTCTATCTTTCCTCCAGTGGCCCAATGTGAGTGAAGTCCCCACTCTCCAGGAACCTTCATTCACAGTAAGGTTTAACTGATGCCTGGAACTGTAGACCGGGATTTAAGCAACACCCAATGGTCCATGATGAGCAACTTCAGTTCGCCTGTGTTGTTTCCTCAGTGGAAGCCCTACCTGCGCTGAGAGTGGGGGCCACTGAGCTGGCTCTTGTGCTGAGGTTGCCATGGAGTCTGGAAAGATGCTGCTCTTTCCCCGACGTGGCCTGTGACTCTGTGAGGAGACAGCCCCTCTGAGCCGGGGGTCTCATCCACTGGAGCCAACAATGCCGGGGGCTAGAAAGGGTGACTGAGATTATCCTTAAGGGCAGGAGGTGGGGGTAGGAGAGCAGAGAAACAGAGTGGAAGAAGGGAGGACGGGAGGCAAAGAAGTGAGAGGAGGAGGCGGGATTCAGCTCTGAGCCCCCCTATCAGAGCCCTTCCCCCAATGTAATGGCTAATTTTATGTGTCAACTTGACTGGCTCACAGGGTGCCCAGATATTTGGTTAAATGCTGTTTCTGGGTGGGTCTGTGAGGATAAGATTAGCATTAGAATCTGTAGACTAAATCAAGCAGATGGCTCTCCCCAGTATGGGGGGGCCCCATTCAATCTGTTGAGCACCTGAGTGGAATTAAAAGGTAGAAGAAGAGAGAATTCAGTCTGTCTGACTACTTGACCTTGGTCTTCTTGTGCCCTCAGACTGGAACTTAACCACTGGCTCCCCTGGTTGTCAGGCCCTTGGATTCAGACTGGAATTATACTACTGGCTTTCCTTGGGTATCTAGCTAGCCAACTGCAGATCACAGGACTTCTCAGCTTCTATAATTATGTGAGCCAATTCCTTGTAATGTCTCTCTCAATAGGTAGGTAGAGAGAGAGAGAGAGAAAGATGATAGATAGATGATGATAGATAAATAGATGATAAATAGATGATAGAGATAGATGATAGAGATAGATAGATATAGATGATAGACGATGATGATAGATGATAGATATAGTTGATAGATAGATGATAGATGATAGACAGACAGACAGAATGTACGTATCTCCTATTGGTTCTGTTTTTCTGGAGAACCCTGGCTAAGACACACAGCTACCCACTCTGGAGTGGCTTCTACCAGGTACTTTGTCACAAGACCTCATTCGTTTCCTTCATGGCACTTATCACTACTTGCAGGTGTAGTTTTGTTTTCTTGTCGAAGTTCCGTCCGTAGCCACGAGGCCCGTGTGAGTAGGGGGTCTGTCTTTCTTATTCAATGAGTACCCACAGGGCTGGTGCCTAGCACACACTCAGAGTTCTTCGTGGGAGCAGAGATGGGAGGGAGACCGAAGGAGGACACATAAGGAGTGTATCATGAGAAACCATGGAGAGGTGATTCCCAGAAATGCCCTGGAACTTCTCACGAGCCCCTCGTCTAAGTGTCAGTCCCCAGCAAGGTCCAAGCGGCTAACACGCACCATCGTGCAGTAACCCGCTGGGCCCACGACGTTGTTTGTTTTATACCATCTTGCATTCACTGCCTGTCACGGCTTATGCTCGAAAGAATTGTCGCACACCCCCTAAGGCCACTGATGGAGGTTTTCAGAGGCCAGGTCTCAGTTTGTTTGTTTCCTTACCATTTCGCTGGGCCAATGCAACCTGCTTCCTGGCCTCAGGGAAAGTTTATGGCCAGTTCTGGAGATGACAGGTCTGGATGGTGCCAGCACAGAGAAGGGCCAGGCATTATTTGGCTGAGGAAGGACTTAGGGGGTGGGGGGTGGGGACCAGGAGGGGAAACGACTTCAGAGGAACGAGTAAGTCCGAGCGGAGGCCATCACAATTGTATAACTCTCCTTCCCCTTCTACCTGCTACTGCTAAGGATAAGGAGCAGGGTTTCAGTTCTGTTGACAAACACCCATTGGCTAGTTCTAGGCTTTCTCCTTGGTGCCATTTTAGTCAAACGTGGATTTGTTCTTTGTGTAACATCCCAGGGTTGCTTAAGCCTGTCCCAGGAAGAGCAGAAGTCCTGATTCTAAGGAGAGGGACCTGAACCCCAATCCCCACCGCCTGAGCTGCTGTCTCTGGAGAGGAAGGAGACGCTGCGTGGTCTCCCAGACCACGTCATAGAAATGGACGTCACAGAATCATCTCTGCGGGTGAGCGCTGCAAATCTCATATCCCCTTGGTTGGTTTTCAGCCACCAGCTACGAAGCCTGACTCGGCCGCCTTCTCCCCACGCACACACCTCAAGCTGAGAGGCAGCCTCGGCCCCGGGAACCCTTCCTGAGCTCCGCGCTCTGCCGATTCTAAACTCTGAGATCAGAGGTCCCATCGGGTGCGCCTAGGGTGCTAGGCATGGAGCACGTGCTGCTCTGTGCTCCGGGCACAGACGGTGGTCGGCGTCTCTCCTGCTTCGAGCATTCCCCTCTCTTCTCAGAGGGGAGCCATCAGCCCGGGTTCTAGAAAGCGAGCAATGGCAGGGGCGGCTCAGTCGTCTTCATCCTCCTCCTCCTCCTCGGCGTCTTTGTTGGGGGTGCACCGCTGGAAGCACTGCACCACGGTTGCCAGAAAGAAGCTGGAGATGATGGCAGCGATGGACACGGCCACACCGGAGAAGATGATGATGAACAGGTCCGTAAGCGAGAGGTTGAACTTGCACTCGTTGAAGCTGGCCTCCGACAGCTCGTGCAGGAACACCCTCCTATTCTCCAGGGGCAGGGAGCACTGGATTTTGTCGAGGCCTGGAAAAAGGCAGGCAGAATGAGAGCGAGCTTTAGGCTGTAGCCTAAAAGTTGGCAAAGCCAGTGCTTACAAAGTACAAAGTAGGGGCAGCTCCCCGCCTCCCCAGAAACAAAAGGGGTGGGGGAAGTTGGTTGGAATGGAATTTAAGCTTTTTAAAAACCTCAGGGAAACCACGATGGAAGAAATCAGACTGTATTGGTGCACCTTAACTCTAAGGCATGATGCTCTTTTGATTCTGAAGAACTCGGGGTGATGAAGGAAGGGTAGCTTAATCTTTTCAGGGTGTAGGACTTCTGTAGACCCTAATTCAGACCTGGCAAGACCCAGCCTTAGGGATGGGGGTGTGGGTGGGGGTGAGGTGGCGGACGGGGCAGATACAGTGGGATGGGGGCTGTGTTAGTGTTTGTTACCAAGCACGATCCACGCATCCTGACTGATACGTAATATGAACTACAGAGTCGTGTTACTGCCATGATTTCACAGACTCTAGACATAGGAAAACGCATGACATTAAAATGTTTAACAAAGGGCTCATGTCTTCTGTTTCTGATCCGGAAATAGAGAGAAAAACAAAATAGTAGCAACGAACACTCATACCACCCTTACTAAGTGCAAACACTTCTAAGTGCTACATTCATACTAGCTCTTAATTCTCACAACTTTCTGAGATAGGCATTATGTTATGCCCATCTACAGATGAGAAAATTGAAGCACAGAGACTTTATGTAGCTTGGCTTTAGCAGCACGGCTTCTCCGAGATGCAAGGATAACGTTTTGACATTAAGCTCGACTGCCCGCCATCTCTGCCTGCCTTTGGCTTCATTTGGACTCTCAGAAAAATCTCCAGCTGCTCTCTTTTTCAGAGCTTCCTGCTTTCAAAAAGCTGGCCCTCAAGCCATCCCCAGTATTATCTGAAATTCAAGATGCTTTCTTCACTCCATGCTAATTAGCTGGTTTCTGCCCGGCAAAGGGCGGCCCTGCTAATTGCACAGCGAACTTGCAAAAAAGACACTCTTTGGGTCTTCATTTGTATGTATTGCCTTCTCCAGCTCAGAAACAGAAGTGGGAGGAAGACTGGTTGAGCTTCCTCCTTCCTTCAGTCCTGGCCCATCTTTAACTCCTATAGCCAACCCATAATGCTCTCCTCCCCATGGGAACCATTGCCTAGCAACCAGACTCACGTCCCTCCTCTCCCAGAATCAGTGCCTGCCTTCTATACTCAAGGAATCGGCTGGACCAGAGCTCTGCAGGTTTCTCCAGTTTTCACTTGACTACAGTTTTTGACACTTTCTTTTTCTTAAAGAAGGCAAACTTTTATTTACTTTATCTGAATGTTTTAAATGCACCTGAACAGAACAGGAGAGTGTTAAGACAGAGTTACATTGGGATTTCCTTGTAGACACTGTTTTCTTCCGTGGAAAAGTGGGAAAAGCAATTGGCCTGCCTTCTCTTAAAATCCACCCCACCCCCAGCCAAAGATGTTATGAACATAAATGAGATGGACACCAAAGAACTGCAATAAAGCACAGGCAGTTTCTAAAGCCAAGATAATATTTGCCACCTTCAAGGTCATTTTTACCGAGAGAAAACGTTCTAGAAATCCTTCTTCAATGAGCTGTATCAACTAGAAAACAACCACGACAAATGACACCAGCCTACAGAGCCCGCTGTTTAAACCTAGCTTTTGCTGGCTCCGACTCCTCAAGTCAGTTCTGATTTCCATAGTATTCTTTGTGCCTTGAGATTAGGTTTGGCACCTTTACAAAGTGACACTTTTAGGAAATGTCACCTCACATTTCTCTGTAGCTCAAAGAGACAGGCTTGTTTGAAAAAAAAATAAACAATGCCACACACAAGCCCACCCGGGGTGGGAGACTCGGGAACACGCTCCATGGCGCTATCATGATAAGATACGCTGACTTGATGGGTTTTCACAGGTCACAAAGCACAGGGACATAAAGAGTGGGACACAGAGCGTCAGCCGGGGCTGGCATCACTGCTAGGCCTCTCTAAAGACACATTTGGGGCCAACTGCAGAACTCGGGAGTTGAGGTAATCTGACTCTGGGGTTCCCTCTTCTCTCATACAGGATCTTACTTTAGACGAGGGTCTCTAACTCTCTGCACTGTTGGCATTTGGGGCCTGATAACTCTTTGACATGGGGGGCTGTCCTCTGCACTGCAGGATGTTTGTCATTATCCTTTCCCTGTCCCCACCAGAGGCTGGTATCATGTCCCCTCCCATTGTGATAGTCAAAAATGTCTCCAGACAGTGCCACATGTCCCCAGGAGGGGGGTAGCAAAGGAGAAGGAATCCCCACCGTTGAGAACCACTGCTCCGGGCTGAAACGCTCGGCCAAGTAGGTAACCTCTGAGGCAGCGCTGCTCTTTGTTACCAAACGGACATTCAGTTATTAAACAGCTCGTCAGGAGAAGGGCGCCATGGATGCTCTGCAGTCCAAGCGTGGAGGGATGCTCCCCTATGTGCAGCTGAAGATTCATTGCCAGGAATTGAGATTTGGATGAGGAGACTAAAAATGGCAGCTGGGAGCCATGCCACGCTCAGGCTGCAGCATGTTTGTGTTTGTCATCGAGACAGTGCTAGTCTTTTATTTTAAGGACAAAAAAAAAAGTTAAAGCAAGAGATAAGGCCACGTTGTCATGTGGACATAATTGTCAAGGTGCCATAATGAGACAGGACACATGCCGTGGGCCTGCTCACTCATTCATGCCACCCGGCTGGCCCCTATGCACACATTTGAGTTTGCAACCACTCGGGGCAGTGGGCCTGTCACCTGCCCCAGAGGCAGCCGGGGAGTAAAAGGAATGGACAGAAGTTGAGGAAAAGACCATCTGCCCGTGAAGATCTCTCAGGAGCCCAGAGCCCAAAGCTGTGGTCCTCAGGCTTTTGGATTTTACATAGTGGTAAAAAGTAAAAAATAAGAACTAGAGATCAGTTACATAGCACTCAAGTTCATAACCCTGTCCAGTCAAGACATAAACACATACACACACACACACACACACGCACGCAAGCGCGCGCGTGACTTTATAAAAGAGGGGACATTTGTACACCGTTAAAGCCAGGAAGGGCAGGATAACATAAACAGTCATAAATACATTTGGTTTGAAGAAAAACTCATCGCGACGCCCTCTGTTCTCATTTTGCAAAGGACAAAACGGCTACTGGTCGAGGGCCACGTTCGGGCAGCAGCATCCCGTTCCGTGTTCTCCACTCCGCGTGGAACAGCTGCCTGGGATCGCGTCCTCATTCCTCCAGGCTAGAGGTCCCCACGCCACAGCTCCAGGGCCGTACCTCCCCGCCTTCTCTCTCCCATATGTTTATGTCGATAAAGTTTTATTGGAACAAAGCCAGGCCCAATGGTTTACACATGACCTAGGGCTGTTTCTGCGGGTTTGAGTAATTGCAAAATATTATATGACTCACAGGCCTAAAAGAGTACGATCGTGACCCCGGTTGGCAGATGAGGAAACTGAACAGGTATGTTACACGCTTGAGGTTTTCCAGCTAAGACACGGTGGAGCCGGGATCTGGAGTCAGGTAGTCTGATCCAAAGCCCGTGCCGTTGGCCGTTCCCCTCTCCTTCTGCTGTAAAAATGCCTGCACACGTCACTGCAGGGGCCACCAAGACCCAGTGAGTCATGTTACACCAAGACTGCATGGTAAACTTACAAATCCAGTTTGGAGCCCGTGCTCCCTCCAGCCGTGGCCCAAGCCCAGGGCACTCCGTGGAAGGAACGTGGAAAGTCATTCTACAAGGTCAGGGTTGTGTCAGTTCCTTAGGGCTGTCGTAGCAAACGACCACACACAGGGTGGCTTATCACAAATTTATTCTCGCGCACAGGTCTGAAACTCAAGTGCCAGGGGGGCCGGGCTCCCTCTCGGGGCTCCAGGGGAGAATCTTTCCAAGCCTCTTCCGGTTCTCGTGGCTGCAGCCGTTCTATGACTTACGGCAGCATCACTCTGATCTCCGCCTCAATCTTCGCCTGTCAATTCTCTCTCTTACGACACCTGTCGTTGGATTTACGGCCCATCCAGGACAATCTCATCTCGAGATCCCTAATGATTTTTGCAAAGACCCTTTTTCCAAATAAAGTCACACATGTAAGTTCCAGGACTTAGGACGTGGACATGTCCTTCTGGGGGATGCAGGTCAACCCACGACAGCTGTCTCATGTGTGACAGTCATTTGTCGACCTTCGGCGTCTCCCTCTCCAACTTTTTAAATTTGGAGATGGCTCCCAGATTTCATTTTGGTCAATTGCTTCTCACCCCATGGGTAGGTCTTGGTGCGACTTTCTTAAAATGCACAGACGGCCCTGTCCTGGGGGAGTCAGCACATGACCCACACTGAGCCAGTGTCTCTCTGTCCCGTACACTGAATCATGGGCGGATTGACCAAAAACATGGCTGGAGCCCACTCAGTCCCACAGCCCTGCCCTGGAGAAACTGTTGCTTGGTTTCTGCTTTCTAGACGCCAGGGTGGCCTCGCTCTTTCCCGGGACGTCCCCAGGCTTCTCTTCAATTTGTGAGTTACCTGGCATCCCTGTCGTCAGTCCCCTTCTTGCTCACATTCGCCTCGGTCGGCTCCAACAAATGACAGGAAAACAGAGTTCAAGGATGGGCTGGACATCTGTCTTGTCAGCCTCTGTCCCACAGCCACAAATCATGTCACTCTGCCAGCTGTCCTACAAAACTATGCGCTGGGTGGCTCCAGGGTCTTGAGAAAGTGGGAGTGGTTCAGTGCAACTCACTTCCCTCCGAGGGAGAAAACTCAGTGACCAAGCACAACTGACGGGAAGCTGAGAGCCTACCTCTCGTCCTGTGATGGTTCTTCCTCCCACCCACATCTCCCGTCACTCAAACGAAGTGGGTTCCAGCTCATTCTGGCCTAGCCCGATAGGGTCCACTGCTCTTTGACTTCGTAATCATCTCTTCCTTCTCTGCCAGGGCACATTCAAAAGAGACAGGCTACCTTCCTTATGCAGGGTGGCTCGGCCCCCTGCCTGCTGCCACCCCCCAGGTTCTATCCCCTCGACTGATAACTGTTCCCCAGCAGCTGACAGCTGAGATGGAGAGTGGAGAGCTGCCATTCTCCCAGAATAGATGGTGACACAGCGGAAGGTAGATTTAGATTAATCTATTGTCCCTTGCTAACACACAGGGCTGCAGCCAGGGGATCTCTTGGGGCCTTTCCCCTCATCTGGCCCCTGGGGGACTGCCTGACCCAGAGCAGAGACAGCCTCTCCTAAGCACTTCTGTCATTGAAAATATTTTGTTTTCCTAATTCCACTTAATATACAAAGCCCATGTACACACTGAAACAACAGAAATTAAAAGGAGGATAAAAGAACTCATAACTACGTCTAACATGTGCACCATTCTAGATTTTTTCCTACGAGTGTGTGTACTTAAATTCTCCAAGTAGAAATATACTCTGCCACTCTGTTGGCTAACGATACCAGGAACACCTTTCCATTCAACCAATAAAATTACCAAACATCAGTTGTAATGGCTACTGGGTATTTTATTGTATAGATCAGCGGTCCCCAACCTTTTTGGAACCAAGGACTGGTGCTTCTATGAGAATCTAATGCCTGATGATCCGAAGTGGAGCTGAGGCGGTGATGCTAGCGCTGGGGAGCGGATGCAGATACAGATGAGGCTTCACCAGCTGCTCACCTCCTGCTGTGCGGCCTGGTTCCTGTAACAGGCCACACACTGGTACAGGTCTGCGGCCTGGAGTTTGGGGACCCCCGGTGTAGGTGATCTGTGACTTACTTACCCAATCTCAGGATTTTTCCAGTATTTTTCTTACTAGAAGTAAAGCCGCTATGAGCATCCGTGTACACAGCCTTAATTACTTCCCAAGACACATCCTCACAAGTTGAAGATTGTGTGACAGCGTCCCCTAGCTTGTGACACCTATGGCATTTGCCACTTATTCATCTTCGCCAGTCTGATAAGCCGTAAAACAGCACATTGTGGATTTAATTTGCTGACCGGTAGAGCTGAAGGTTGTATGATGTGCTCACTGGCCATTTGGATTGTTCTGTGAACTGTCGGCCCAAGACCTGTGCTAAGAGCTTCCAAGTCTTCCCAAGGTGTGAGAAGGCCCTAGTGACAAGGTCCGTTGGGGAGAGAGTGGCTGATCCACTTTACCCAATGCACTGCTGGAGCCAAGACTCGCGGGAAGGGGGCCCCCCACCCCACGCCCTGGAGGAGAGACCTGCACAAAGGTTCTCTGAGGACCACTGGGCACTGGCCCCACGGCCCTCTGCCCGAGCCCAGCTGTCACCCTCCGGCTCTGCTCCCTGGAGTCGGAGCGCTCAGCCTGCGCCAGGCTCTTCGTGCCGGCCTCCCGAACTCCGAACCCAAAGGACCAGCAAACAGAGCCACACGGGCAGGCTTTCCACCGGGGCCCCCCGACTTCGCAGCATCAGCGATCCGAAGGCATTTTTGACACCTGTTAGTCCCCCTCCCCATATATTTTACAGGTGACAATCCCAGAGAAGTTAGGTAACTTGTCGAGGGTCCCATGGGGTCTAGATGGGACTCAGATCTCCTGACTCCCCGTTTAGTGCTCTTTCCCAACACCGGGTTCTCAGCTGACTACGAACCCCTGGGGAAGTCATGGGTCCCATGGCCCCTGCTGCAGCCCCTCGGTGCTGCACAGGGGGCATGTGAGGCCTGCCAGGCTCACTCCCGCTTCCAGGGGTGAGGCGCTGGGGAGCAGCAGCTCTAATTGCTGATAATGCTAACCCTTGTTCCCCACCATTGCTTTCATTAAATATCGACTGCCGCATCGGGGAAGATTCCCAACTGTCCTGCCTGTCTCAGCCGGCAGACACTTCTCCTGATTAAGTAATCAGCTGATTTCTCCTAGGGGAAGATGCACCAGCAGCACTGGGTCAAGGGCTTCTGCTTGGTCCTGCTTGGTCCTTCTGCTTTGTCTGCAGACGGGCAGCACAGAAGTAGGTCCTGCACCAGGATCGTGACTTGTGTCTGCCATCCTACATTCCAGCCCCCCTCCCACCCCTGAACCTCAGGGCACTGGCGCTAGTCATGCGCACAAGCATGGAAAATTAACTGACCTGCAATGCAGTTTCCCCAACCTGTCCTTCCCCTGGTGAGAAATGAGCAGAGGCGATCACTGTGGGCTTCGATTTCTATTCTGCGGGTGGCACACAAGCATCGACGCTACCACCGGCACCAGCACCATCACGGCCGTCATCTCGACCATCGGTGCCTTTGCTACTTCCACTACCACCCCTGTGTCTATCAGGTGGGCCCCATGGAATCACCAGGGTCCTTACAGGAGGGAGGCAGGACAGCCAGAGCCAGAAGATGTGATGGAAACAGGGGTCAGAGCGACGCGGGTCCATGAGGCTAACGATAGGCGCCCATGCTTGCCTCTCTGGGTTGTACCAAAATAAAGTGGGAGGGGGTGGACATGATACTTGTCCATTACGTCGGTACGGGAAAGCGCACGGAAGCGAAGAGAAGAAATTAAAAGTTATATGCTGTTCTAGAAAGGCTAAACTACAGAGACAGTAAAAAGATCCAGTGTTTGTCAGGGAAGTTCAGGAGGGAGGCAGGACCAATGAACAGGGGAAGCTTAGGACATTTTTAGGGCAGTGAAACTATTTCGTATGATACTGTGACGTATGATAGTATCCATTTGCCAAAACCCACAGGAGGGACCTTCCAAAGAGTAAATTTAATGTAAACTATGGACTTTAATTAATAATAACGTATCAGTATTGGTTCATCAGTTGTAACAAGCGGACCACACTGATGAAAGACGTTACTAATAAGAGGCCCTGGGGTGACGGCTGGTGGCCGGAGGGGACACACCGGAACTCTGTACTGTCTGCTCGATTTTCCACAAACCTAAAACTGCTCTAAAAAATAAAGTCTATAAGGAATAAAATAAAATAAAACTATTCTTTCACCCAGAGAAAATCACTGCCGGCACTTAGACACATATCCTTCCAGTCATTTTTCTACGGGACTCACTTCCGCCTCCGTACCGCCGAGGCTCCCACCTGTGCCCCCCACCTGCGCTCCCAGCCTCCCTGCATGGCCGGGGTTATTCTCCTTCTCACCTCCTCTTCCCTTTGTTCCCACCCCACAAATGAACACTAAAGCCAGTCTTCTCATCATCGAGCCATTCCTGTGACCTGGAACATCATGCTCTCTCCTCTGTGCCGTCGGGTGGGTAATGAGTCCGCTGGCTGCTCTATAGCTGTTGCCATGTGATCGCCGAGGGACCCCTGACAGTCTACGAGCCACTGTCTTGTAACATCACTGGATCAACGGTGCTTCCCCCTTTGCGAGCACGTCTCATTTCTTTCTAAAGCTCTTTTACACCAGGATTTTCCTGATCTTCCTGACAAACCTCGGGGTGACGGATGAAGGAAACTTCTCACCCTGTGACCTGCAGGAAGCTGGCTGGGGAGAGCACAGAGTCAGCTGAAATCAGAGCTAGAAGGGGCCTTCGCGGTCATCTAACCCAGGGGCTAAAACTGGTGGCCGGTGAGAGGAACACAGCCACCCACATGTTTTGGGGAGCTTGGCCAGCATGGTGCTCTAGACTGTTTTCCATGTGCACGTGGTCTGTTATCCTCCGGCCCCACCTTCTCTGATGACTCTCACCTGCTGCACCTGCGGGCATGTGGGGTCACCACTCATGACCTAGGTCAACTGAGAGAGAGGACGTGACTCAGATATCACTGCTAGTTAATGATGGAGCTGGAATGGGGACCCCATGACTGGCGCTTTGGTTTGGGTTTGGCTTTGACACTTGTCCCTTAATCCCAAGTGGCCTGCAGCTGCCTCGAGCTTCTGACTCCCCCGACCAGCCCAGTGGCTGGAGGAGATGGAGGGTTCCTCGATCGGCAGCCTCTGAAGTGGAGCTGCTGGGAGGACGTGCTGTGAAAAGGCAGACAGCGCCCGTCTGTACGGGTCATCAGACGTCTGGGGTTTGACGAGCAATTCTCAAATCCGGCCTATGAGCATATCTGGCTCGTCTGCACTTCTAGGATTTGGATGAACAAACGAACAAAAGGAATAGCCTTGACGTGTGGTGCTGGAGGAAAATGTGCTTTCAATATCTTCATATGACGTCACTTGAGGTCAAAGAGCAGGTGCTGTCATCTGCATTTGATCAGGGGACACTGGGGTCCAGGAACCTCATGGGATTTATTGGCATCGGACAGTTAACTAGAACCGCAGCCTCGGTCATGAACGCTTAGCAGGTGGCCTGCCCGGCCCTGCTCCCTAAACTCCACCCCACACCCATGGTAACCGGACAAGCTCCTGGAGCCCTTGTGTACAATGTCACCCCATCCATCCCCTCAGCTGACTAGACCAAGAGAGGGACAGCTCCCATCGGACCAAGGACACAATCCCACCCAGCCTCAGCCGGTCTTTTGAACGAAGCAGCATACTTTTTGCCACATGGATGAGAAAGTAGAGAAAGCCCATCATTATAGGGAGAGAAGAATAAAAAGGACAGTGTGTGAAGCAGAGGAGTGTGTGTGTGTGTGTGTGTGTGTGAGAGAGAGAGAGAGAGAGAGAGAGCGCACGCGCGAGCGCGAGCCCTCCCTGGTGCCCCACCGTTCAGGACCTAGAGTTCCTGGAGGCACCCACATCCTTACGAGAACCCCTCCTGTTTGCTCAGGCCAGATGAAGCTGGCTTCTGATTCAGTGAGGTGAACTGAGATGCCTGGCTTTGGGTCCTGAACGGCCTCCACCAGCCACTGGCACTGCACCTGCAGGGCTGAGGGTCCCAGCTGTGTCCCCAGGACTGCATCCTGCCAGCACTGCTCTAGCGGATGGGGCAGGACCCGCTGGAGCTGGCTCCTTCTGCCCTTTACTGCAGGGTCCCTGAGGCTCAGGGAGCCCATCCGACTTGGCCAGAATCATACAGACTTGGAGGTGGGGGACCCAGAGAACCGCATTCTGAGCTTCCGCCTTTGATGGAAGGTGATCTGGGTGTCCTGTGTTGATCAAGGCCGGGGCAGGGGTATTTGGTGAGGACAAAAGCCAAGGCCAATGATTTTAGCCTATGCCCCAATGGCCCTTGTGACAGAGGCCTCAGGGGTGTATTTGTCACTCACACGTTCCCACAGCTCCGCTGAGCCCCTCCTGTGCTGGGCACGGCCCCTGGTGCTAGAGACATAGCAGTGAGCATGCTGACCTCTTGGTGCTTGCGTTTCTAGAGAGACAAATCTCTCTGGACACGATGGCGTGGAGCATTGACATAAACACAACCGGGAGGTCTGATAAGGATGAGTGGGGTGAGGGCAGGGAAGGGCACTTGAGGATGAGGGAGATGCAGCCGTGTGAAGGGGAAACATCTTAGCAGGCAGAGGCGGTGGCAAGTTCAGAGGCCCTGGTTGGATGCTGGTGTGTAGCATGCTCCAAGGACAGACGCAGGCCTAGGTGGGCCGGGGCAGGAGGAGAGGCGCATGTGGGGGTCCTTGTGGGCCCCGGGAGGGAGCTGGGTTTATTCTAAGTGCTATGGGAGCCGCCGGGGAAGGTTTCCAAACATGCCTGAAGCTGTGTTAGCCGCTGGGGATTCAGAGAAGAGCAAGACGCATTTTGTCCTCTAAAGGGGCCAGACCGGTGACCTGGCAGTGTCGAGCAGCATAGAAGTAGTACGGGGTCCCACGAGATCACACAGGACAGGCTCCCAGCCCAGGGGGCCCAGCGGGGTGGAGACAGGAAGCTAAGCAGGAACCAGCCGGGCAGAGAACAAAAGGGGAGAATGAGGGGCAGGCGGCAGGGAAGAACCCTGGCCCCTCAACAGCTTGGGCGAACACCTGTGGGCAGGAGCCCAGCACACTCCCAAGGAGTGGAGCCACTGCGTTTCCATCTGTGGTGACCACGCTCAGGATGTCACTCGGCGACTTGGCTCGTGTCACCATGAAGGCATCCGACCCAGGTACCCACGACACCCACACGACGTGGAGGAGCTGCTGTGTGTCAGCGCACGGCCAGCCCTAAGGTGGCAAGGCCTGCCGAGAGCCTCATTCCAAACTACATTAGAGACCCCGAGATTCCGGGGGGGATGGCCACTTGGCCGGAGGGATTAACCCTTTGGGTATCTTAGTCAGCTGGCGAGTGGTCAGCTTCAGCTAACAGCGCTTCTGGCCTCTCCGGAGCAAATCCCCAACTGTGAGCTCCGGGGCTGTCCTAGATGGGCAGGAAGCTGGGCCACTGTCCCCTGTTGTCCAGCAATAAGGACTCTGGGAGCAGGCTCTCCTGGGAGCACGAGACAGGGTGAGGTTGCCTCGGGTCATGTCTGCAGTTGACTCTCTGCCGGAACTCCCGACCATGGCGCCCGTAAAAGCTGACACCTGGCCCTGGATGCAAGTAATTGTGAGAAAGATGACATCTGGGGACTTGATTCTAATTAAGAGACAAATTAAAAACACAGTAGCTTGTGGCACACAGGACGTGTACAGACCTGTCAAAGGCAGGAGGGAGGCCACTTCCAAGAGTGAGACCTCAGTCAACCTCTGCCAGGAACACAATTCTTAGGTGCATAACCACGCGCAAAATGTTCACTCAGCTGGGGACCCAACACGCAATGCAAATTAAAGCAACAAGGAGACGACACTATTCTGCCGATCAAATTGGAAAACATGCTTAAAAATAATAACACATAAAACTGAGAAAGGCGGAGATACAGGTACTCTCTCTTTGTCCTCTGTCTTGAGTGCAATTAGGCAAAAATGTATCAGAGATTTAAAATAAACAGACTTTCACCCTGTGTTCCCACTTCAAAAAGTCTACCCCAAAGAAATTACCAGAGTTTTCTCAAAGTTTACATGTATGAGGATGTTCAGCTCAGCATCGTTTGTATACAAAAAATAAAAGGAAACAACCCACATTGCCAAACACAGGAGACAGGTGCATTTGACAGATCTATAAGATGACCTATTACATGTCCATTAAAAGTTAAATTTTCAAAGAACTGTAAGGACAGGAAACTCTTACAACTCAATAAGATAAAAAAAAAAATCAGTACTAAGGTATATAACACAGTATCGATTTGTTTAATATATATGTATGTGCATGAGAATAAAACCGAATTAAATAGCAAAAATAATAACAGGATTCTGGGTAGTTTTAATTTCTTTATGATACATAAATGCAGGAGGAGGAGGAGGAAAGGGGCCATCGACATCTTTCGAGCACCTTCTCTGTGCTAAGCATTACTGCGCCCTTGACAGTCGATCTCATTCCAATCTCACCGTGCATTTGGTGTGGGATTCTGTGACTGCATCCTGAAGTTAGAGACAGGGAGACCGAGGCTCAGACAGGTCAGAGACTTGCCTAGGGTCCTACATCTGAGTCTAGGTCAGGCTCTCTCACGTCAGGCCATTGCTAGTTCCTCCACCACCCACCGTGCCTCTGGGTCACAGTTCGAGGGACACTGCTCTGGCCACACTGTGGGCAGCCAACGTGCGCAGCCTGCTGTCGGACCATCCCCTCCCTGCTGCTGAGACCAACCCTCTGCCAGGGCCTGGACACTGTTCCTTGCTCTGAAACTGTCCATCCTTTCCCCCAGCCACACATGCGCCTCTGGTGTCCCTTTTCTTCCCTACATTACAGACAGTAGGAGAAATGACACTTTACACTCATACTGTTCTTTCCTTTCATCTGCATTATCTGGTTTGATCCTGACAACCACAAGGTCAGACGGACTACGCGGCGCTCCTGTGTCCCAATTTCACAAAGGAGGAAGATGAGGCTCAAAACACTTAAGCGACCCATGCAGAGTCATCCAGATTTTAAGCCAGGACTCAAAACTATATCTTCAGACCCACATCTAGGGTTCTGTAGAGACCTCAAAGGTCAACCAAAGGATTTTAGAGATGAGGAAACTGAGGTCTGACAGAATAGGTGGACTGTTCAAGGTCACGGCCATCTACAGCAGAACTGAGACTGAAACCCATGGCTCCTGACCCCAGAACACCTCGCCCTCGTGCAATGACAATGGGAGCCAATTATACCGACTCCGCCAACAATGGGGCTTAACGATGGCAGCTCCACCAAGGCCGTAGGAATGATCAGAATCACACTGCACTCCCATTCCACAATGAGGACTTCACCCCGACACCCCTGTCTCCAGGACAGCGGCTGGTGGGGAGGGTCTGGGGAGCCCGGCAGGTGAATGAAGGCAGTGGTTAGAGTTGGGGGACTCTGCTTCTTGCAGTTCAGATCCTTTTAGGACTTGTTCACGTGGGAGAGCCTGCCTGGGCTTGAAGTGACAGCTCGGGGGCCTGCGTCTGCTGAAGAGTGATTGTCCCTGCCTGCGTTTGTGCTTAGCCGAGTATGGAATGAATAAGTGAGCACAGGAATTCAGGGCATAGATGAGCGGCATCCTTGAATTCTCAGTATATGGAAAATCAGATACATGGAAGCTAAATCTGCATCTCCGTCACCTTTTATAATGTGTTCCACACGGCACGGGTTCCTATTCTGTCAAAGCCTTTGGGGACAAGGTGGGGTCCGGCTCTGGAGGTTGCCGCTGGGTCCCCTGCTCACCAGTGGAAGGCCGTGATACCTGAGGATAAGGATGCTCTGCCAGCTCCCGGTCTGGGGCTCATCCCATTGGATGACGAGGTCCCCTCCTTCTCAGCTCTGCCTTTGCTTCCTCCCCACTGGCTTTCACGGGGCCCCTAACTGCCGTGCCCTTGTGTCAGGTGGGTATGCACGTCCACGTCACCACTGGAGAAGGGCACCGGGCGAGCAAAGGGTACAGCAGCCCACGGTGCTTTTTGCTCAGCGATTTCGCATTTGGGCTGAAAAGCCACAGAAGTGCCCATCTTCACTGCATCACTGGCTCTTAGCCGGCTGCCATCATTCTTCACCAGGAATATCCTCACTCCTTTGGGCCAAGAGCAAGCGGCGAGCTGAGAAACCGAGACCTGCTCAGGCTCTGGAGGCTGCTGGAGCGTCCTTGGAACTGGCTGGCTCTGTCTCCCCGTTAGGGGAGCGAGAATGGCCCTGAGCTGTGTCCCCACAGAGGACGGTGAATTCCACTTAGGACGGGCTATTAAAAAAACCACACCCACCAGCACTAGGACCCAGAGGTCCATGAGATGATCTCTGTCATGAGTGACAGAGAATGACAGATCCCTAACTTCAGACAGCAGAAAGTGGGCTTGGGGGGAACGACAGCATCAGGGTCCAGAAACCAGGGAGAATCCAGCGGTGTCCCTCCCCACCCCCTTACCCCAGCGGAGTGTGGGGAAAAGTTCAGGCTGCGAACGCGCAAAGGTCACACCGGGAGCAACTCCCAGCCAGGGCTGTTGCTCTCCAGCACCCAAGTCTCCTCTTCCAGGTCCCATCAAGGCCCCTGGGCTGTGCTGGCCTCTCCCGGGCCCCCACCCCCTCCTCCGCTCCCCCAGCCCAGCCCCGAGTCCAGCCGGCCCGGCTCACCTTTGGGCAGCTTGGACGCGTTCTCCTGGATCCAGGAGAAGAGGTGGGCGAAGTCGCAGTCGCAGAGCCAGGGGTTCCCGTCCAGGCGCAGGGTGCGCAGCGCCGGCAGCGCAGCCAGGGCGGCCACGTTGAGGCTGCGCAGGTTGTTGTCGTTGAGCTCCAGCACCTGCAGCGACTCCAGGGTCTCGAAGGCGGCCTCGTGCACGCCGGCCAGGTGGTTGTTGGCCAGGCTCAGCTTGACCAGCCTCCCGGCCGAGCGGAAGGCGCCGGCGCCCAGCTGGGTCAGGTTGTTGTAGCTGAGGTCGAGGAAGGCGAGCTTGGCCGAGCCGCTGAACGTGCCCTCCTCCAGCGAGCGCAGCGAGTTGTTCCTCAAGTCCAGGTAGACCAGGTCGCCGTAGAAGATGAAGAAGTCCTCGGGGATGCGCTGGATGCGGTTGCCGGCCACCAGCAGCTTGCGCACGTCCAGCGGGAAGGTGTCCGGCACGCTGGGCAGCCCGCGGTCGCGGCAGTCCACGGTGTGCGGGTCGGTGCAGGCGCAGCCCGCGGGGCACGCGTGCCCGGGCCCGAGCAGCAGCAGGAGGCTGCAGAGCCCGAGCGCGGCGGCGGCGCCGGCGGGGGCGCGGGGAGCGGCGCGGGGCCGCATGGCCGGGGACCCGCACGAGCCGCGGCGACGCGGGCGAGGCTCTCGGGACAAGCCCTGGCGCGGGGCGGCGCGCGGGGCCCGGCGGCCGGGCGCTGGGAGCCGGAGGGCGGCCGGGGCGGGGAGGGCGGGCGCCCAGGCGCGGGGGCGACCGAGCGCGACGCGGATGGACTAGGGGAGCCCGAGGCGGAGGGGACGGAGCCGGGAGAGCTGAGGAGGGAGGGGCAAGGGACTCCCGGAGGATTTACTCGGACAGGAAATTAACCCGCTGTTAAATCCCGGGGGAGAGGAGGGAGCGGTAGGGGTGGCCAAGTGGCTGACGCCCAAGGGGGCCTCACCCGGCCGGGCAGCTTATTGCCGAGACCCGAAAAGACCTGTCGTGCGCACTCGGCCAGGAGCCCTCAACAACTAAGTTCAGTACCCGAGCGTCCCCGCACCCGAGAGGGCGTGTCAGGGGCGTGCGCCCCGTACCCCCGCGCCAGCCAGGTGCCAAAGGACTCGCCCCGCGCGCCACCGCCGTTGCCAAACGGAGCGCAACCTGGGTCACTGTGGCTCCGCGCCCGGGGTAATCCCCGCGGGTTCTCGGGGGCCGTGCCCGGGGCTGCCAGCTGCGGTTGGGCGCGGCTCCAGCGGGCTCCGGGGAGCTCCAAGGTGTCTGGTCTTCCTTCCTCCCTTCCCCCACCCGTACTCGACCCATCTCAGCGAGGCAGGTCGGGTCAGCGAGGCTGACAGCTGCCAGAGCCCCCGCTGCTGCCCACAGAGAGGCCAGGGCCAGTCAGCACTTTCCATGTTGGCCCTGAGCTAGTTGGGGAACTGGCAGTCACCAGTACGGATCTGCTGCCGGTCCGGCACTGTGGCCTGGGGGCAGGAGAACTGTGTTCCAAGTTGTATGGCCTCAGTACCCGTGCCTCCACCTCTCCGGACCCCGTGTGCCCCATCAGTAAAATGAGAAAAGGTAATATGTCTGTCACCAGCTACGCGGGAAGAGCACAGGGTGGGGGAGGAACATGCGATCAAGAAACAAAGTTAAAAAATTATCTTTCACCTTGACTTCCACTGCGCCACCAAACCCCCAGGTTTGGTCCCCACGGGAGGTGTCGAGATTGAAAGGACAGCTAGGCGTGGTCAGTTTAACTTCAGACACAAGCAGATTTCCCTCTTCACGGTACCCCAAGCCACAGTTCTTTCCCTACTCCCCCCACCCCCCATTTAAGAAACTGTTCTCAGAGGAAGTCCCCACAGAGCCACCAAGAGAGATTGTCCTGCTGTTGGCTATTTTGGTCCAAACGCCCTGGAATTGATAAGCTGGACCAAAATAACCCAGGGAACAACTGTTGGACAACAGGCCCCCGGAGACCCTGCCCTGGTCCTGCTGTGCATTGGTGGAGGCTCAGATTCTGAAACCACAAAGCTAAGCCCCAGCCTTTTTCCAAAGGTACATGGAGTCTCGATGTCTTCCCACGGATCAAAAACCTGAGCCTTTGGAACGGAGCCAGCAGCTCAACAGAGGGCGAGTTTGCAGGAGCCTTGGGAGGCCTGTTCCCTTGTTTCCACTCCAGGCCTCACCTCTGGTGGCTCTTGTCTATGTCTCCACTCTCCTAGGGTCTCCAGTTTGCTTTTGTCACCCCCACTCTGGTCTTATCCCCCTGAAGAGGCAGGTGCTGGAGGAATAGTCTGAATCCCTCCCGGAGTGAGTGAGGGTGCCCAGGATGCATGTGTGATGCATTAAGACGATGTCAGACCAAGTGCAGGCAGGTGGGAGAATAAACAGATCACACCTGTTTGCTGCAACTCTCCAGAAACCGACCTGTTACGTCCTCCACCTCTCCAGTCTCAGGCTTCGTTATGGCTGCTCACTCCAGTATTAGGGGAGCCTATTTATTACGGGGCGAGGTCTCTGCCTCATTGCGTTTGGTTGGGCTGCTGTCCTGCACATGCGCGCTCATGTGCCTGTGTGTCCGAGTGGGCACCAGCCCTCCCTTCCCAGTGGTCTGGTTGGCTGGAGTCAGGCCCGTGGACCTGGTCCTACCACGAGCCGCAGCCCACTCAGTTTCTCTGGGGAAGTATTTCACAGCCCGGGGGTCCTGGGCCCCTTGAAGATAAACTCTTTTCAGGATTTTAAAAAATCTGGTGGAAACTGGGTCTAAAGGGGGTCACCCAGAGTAAATGCTGCAATTCTGGACAGTGAACTCAGTGGTAGCCCTAGTTCTTTTGTATTGAGCGAAAACTGGCACTCATGGGTGACTTAGATTAATGAAGGCAGAGATGAATTTCTACTTGATAAATGCAGAGCATTTAGCAAGGCCTTGCAAACGGGGGGATGCACGGAAGTAGAATAATGAAGGAGGTCCCTGATAATAAAACTGTGGAGAAATACCACTCTTGACCTTGACTTCCCCATCTTGAAACTAGAGCGATGTCTTCCTCCTCACACACCTGCATGAGGTGCACGTGAGGGAAATAGTGGCAAGGAATAGGATCTGAAAAATGTTTGGAACACACTGCATATAAACGTGGCCATACGTCTTGCTAGGGCAGGAGCTCCCTGCTTTAGGTGTCCCTGGAAGTTCCTTGAATCTGAATCTAAGCAGTTTTTCATCAATATCAGCAAGACCAGACACGGCTGAGGTTTGTGGGGAGCAGGGAGTAACCCAGATTCCAGGACTCCCATCCCTTGGAAAAGTGCACGCTTTGCCACCTCTGATTTTCCCCCAGCAAGGAAAGCATAGCTGTGACCTCGGCAAGGTCACACCGTGAGTCAGTGATAGCTGCTGGAAATAGTACACAGGCATCCTGACTCCCCAGCTGCTCCGCTCACCCTGCTCCCCGCCCTCCCCCACTCCCCCGGAAGGGGGACTCTTAGAGCTTGAGGAGAAATATTGCAGGTGACGTAGATCTTCAGAGACTCAGCCTGTCAGCTCTCTTTCTGTATTTATTCTCACTTTGTGATCCCTGATCAAGAGGCTCGGAACAAGGGTGTGGCAAATACCCAAGGTATCCTGATATTTTCACAGGTGATGTCATGCCTTTCCCAGCGGGCCAAGCCAAATGCTCACCCCTGCTCTGTGCTCCCCCAGCTGCAGAGTACTTCCTGTCTTGTAAGTGTCCCCTGTCTGATTCCCCATGAGGCCTTGGGGACCTATGTGGACAGCAGTCCCCAGGAAATCTTCTTTGGTTGCCAGATTGATGTCTAATTTAGCCAACATTCCAGACCCTAAATTGTAAACAGGATGATGAGTATGGTATGTGCAGGAGTATGAATTTAGGTGTAGATGCTGGGTTCGGATGAGACTGTGGCTGGTGCTTGGTGACGTCATTTGGGTTAGTCTTGCGATCAGCACCTGGCTGACCTGGTACGAGGCATGAGGACACTCCATGGGTCCCAGGAAAGAAGATGCACTCTGGACCTTTGCCTGGACCAGCCTGACTTGATGGACGCTGCTTGCTCTCTGCTGCACAGTCACTGCTGTGTCTGTCCCTTTACCCAACAACTGGCCCAACCCTAAGCTCCTCCAGGGTCCCACTCGCTGCACTTTCTGGCTGCCACCACCAGGGGGCACTGTCTCCTGCCTCCGTGGGTGAGAGGTGGGATTATACCCAGGGTAGCAAGCAGCCCATCTCCTGGCACTAGGACTAGTGGTGGTGAGAGCGGCAGTAAAACATGCTTCTGCTTTGCTTCTCTCTGGTAAGCCTGAACCCCCTTTTCAGAATAAAAGCTCCTGCTCCTAGTTTCACCCCTGGAACCAGGGGATGAATCTTGGACCAGACTGGATGGGAGGCAGGGCTGTGGTAATGGTTAGGGACACGGGCTTGGAGCCAGACAGACCTGGGTGAAGCCCTGCCTCTCCCCTTCACCGGCTCTGTCACCTTGGGCAAGTCACTTCTCTCAGCCTCAGTTTTCCCACCTGTGAAATGGGATATCCTAATGCCTGCTCCACTGGGTTGTCCTGGTGATTAAATGAGGTATCTATGAAGTGTTTAACAGCGAGACTGACACAAAAAATAGTAGCCACATAATTATCAATTTCTCTCGCTTTTCACCTGTAGTAGGTAAAGCTTTCATGGAGGTGGTATTCTTCAGGTAAAGAATTTAAGTGTTCATCTCTCTGGAATTTATTCGTTACGGGTACCCCGATGCTCTAGGTGGGGTCAAGTTAACTCTCCCTGCCCCCATATTCCCCACTTTAACTGTGCCCCCCCTGAGACAGACACAGACACAGACACAGACACAGACACAGACACACACCCACACCCCTTAGCTCTCTCCAGCTCTGGCTGGCTTTGTGGGCACAGTTATAGTGAGTACCCCTCCTCACCGGCCCCCAGTGTGCTGGCTTGGTTGGTGTGAGCGTGGGCAGGCTATTGTGACTGAGGACATGGGGTCAGTTCCTCAGCCCGGCTCAAGGAGACATCTGTTCTCTGCTCACGGCCGGTCCTCCTAATGCTGGCCAGCCATCCAGCAAATGTGTGACCTTCCTAAGGGCTGGAGGAGGACGGGGGTAGTGCCATCCTGTCTCTCCCAGGAGGAGAAAAACACAGCACACGTCCTGAGAGTCAAAGGTACCGTCATCCCAGGCAGGAGGCACGTGTCACAGCAAGCTCAGACGCCATCCTGCTTCGCTGGCCCCCACCTCCTATCCACTGGCAAGGCCCCTGGGCTCTCCCTCTCTGCCTCTCCACTGTTACGCCCTTAGTCCCAAATGGCAGCATCTTTTACAGAAGTCCCCACTGGCCTTCCTGCATCCAGTCTTGCCCAACCCCCACTCCCACTCCGGGGGCTCAGGAAAGCCAAAGTGATCCTTTGAAAATATACATCAGGTCACATCGCCTCCCTGCTCCGGTGGCTGCCTGTGTGTGGCAGGGAGATGCCCAAGATGACCTTCAGTGGCCCCGCCCCCACCCGATGGTATTCCTTTATGGGGACTGGAATGTGTCCACTGTGATGGATGCTGTCTCTGCGACTGGGTTACCAAACACGGTGACTTCCATGTGCTATCAGACGCGCGCGCGCTCTCGCCTCCTTGGCTGGTGTGCTTCGATGGAGCAAGCTGCCGCGATGGCGAGGCCCACGTGCGAGGAGCTGAGGATGGCCTCAGATCCACGGCCCTTCACCCAGGTCTGTTGTGAGAACTGAATTCTCCCAACAACCACGTGGGCTTGAAATGGAGCCTTCCCAGTCGAACCTTGAGATGACCACAGCCCAGCCAATGTCTTGACTGCGGCCCGTGAGAGCCCCAGGAGTGGAGGACACAGGGAAGGCTTGCCCAGATTCCCGGCCTCAGAAGCTGTGAGATAAGAAATGGGTTTTGTTTCAAACTGCTAGATTTTTGGGCTAATTTGTTACACAGCAATGCCTAGCTAATACACCGCAGCACTTGGAATAGAATCCTACCAGATTCTGAGTGGTCTGGCCAGACGTGCCTCTCCCATCCCATTTTGGAGCATTTATCACCACCTGACATTACCTAGATTGTTAGTTCATGTATTCACTCTACCTTCTGCCACTAAAATAAAACTCTTAACGAAGGCCATTATGTTGTCCCAGTTCCTAAAATCAGCCCTAGAAGAGAATAGACACTCGAGAAATGTTTACTTAATTAACTAAGTGCTACCTACAAATGATGCTTCTCAACTAGGCTACCAGTTTTTCCATAGCTGCCGGTGGCATCTCACCTGGTGATGCCCATCCGTCTCTTCTGCAGGAGCAAGGACCTTCATCCCTCCAAAGGTGCCTTTGGCTCTGGTCCTGCAGAGGGAAAGGGATTTGTGTGTGGAGCAGCTTTACCCCTGAAGTCTGGGAATTCGTGACTCCTCCAAACACATTTCTAGTTCCTCTCCACTCCATCAAAGTCCCGTAGCATCCTGTAAGTGGCTTCATCACGTCCTCCTTCAAGCCTCACACACATGCCCTCCTTCCATCTTACCTTTTACCACATTCCAAGTATGGTTCAAGGAAACCTGGCTTCCTCCAGGGAGTCTTCCAGAACTTCCCTGGACAATTCCCTGGTCCCTTTCTTCTCCATCCTGGGAGAATAGGTGCCATGCTAGGTAGGAAGGTGTAAGCATGGAGCAGGCACAGCCCCATGCTTAAGGAGCCCGTGGCTTAGGAGCAGACATAAGAAGAAATAACTACGATTTGGTTAGAGCTCAGGACCTATATGTCATTTCGTAAAACTCCAACTCGCTTTTTTTTTTTTTTTTAAAGCACACTGAGGTAGGGACAGTAAACTCAAATAGAGTCAAAGCTAAAAGCATCAGCCATTGAACAAGTCATCCTGCATTCAAAGCCTAGTTCCATCACTTCTAGGCTGCATCTAAGACTCAGCTGCTTCATCTGTAAAATGGGGACTCATAGTAACCACCTCACAGGGTTCCTGTGAGGATTAAACGAGATCGTGTGCAAATTAGCATGTGGCACAACGTCTGAGGGGGTGCTTAATGTCATCCGTTTGGGCACCTCCAGCAACAAAGGTCTGTTGCCTGTTTAATATTCACAAGAACGGCACTGAGCTGGGTCCTGGGGAGACAAAGGTAGGATAGACAGCCTCGGTTCTCAGGGGACTCACAATCTCCTTGAAGAGACGGGAGGCACTGCAGCAGCAGACAGCAAACAAGTCAAGGACTCGCTGTGTACAATAACTGCCAAACAAGTCTGGTGGCTTCATAAATGTCACAGGCATTTGGAGGAGTCAGGGATGCCTGGGCTGGCGTGACCGGGGAAAGGTACATTGTGACACCGTTGATCGTATTTTCCAAATCAGATCTGGAAGCCAATGGTCATGTGGCTTCATGCTTCTCTACCCTGGCACACAGCGTTCCCTCTGCCAGTCCACCTGGCAAGCTCTCGCTCACTCTTGAAGATCCTTTTCTCTAGGTGGCCTTGACCTTCCCAGGTGCGGCCAAATAGTTCCTCCTTTGCATCTGTCACTCTCCAGGCCTCTATTACTGTCCCATGCATGTGGCGTAGTATTTATTGATGACATGTTTGTCTCCCTTGCTGAATTGTTAGCTGCGGCGTGAGAAGGAAGAGGTCCCTGAGAAACAAGGACAACAGGAAAAAGTCCTTGTGAGCTGAGAGTATGTTTTTCGCATCTTTAAATCTTGGAACCCCACAGAGGGCCCTGCTTGGGGCAGGTCCTCAGTGTCTTTGCTGAATGGATGAGTGAGTGCATGCATGTCTGAATGAATGATGCTGCCATATGCAATGATCATCGAACAAAGTTTTTGAAGTCAGAGTTGCATTGGAAAACTCTAGAGAGGTGGGTCTCTCTAATTATGCTTCAGAACTATTTGTTCGACCCCACAAATCCTACACGTTGCTCGGTGGCCCCATGGCTTCCTGTCCTTGCTCACACCTCCCCCCACAAGGATACTGATCTTTACGCTCTCATTCATCACTTACGAGACTATGAAGCCCCTTTACACCCATCATCTCAGCTGATCTCAAAGTATGTGTCAGATGGGCAGGTCATAGGCCAAGGTGTCCATTTTACGGAACCCAAGACTTAGATAGCTCACCAGCTACTCAGCTTTTCACAGCTGGCGAGCTGCCAGGAGGTTTGACATCTCGAACCCAGGAACACATTTCCTGTGTCCCTTCCGCATCTCTTGTGGCCTCAGGTGTGCTGTTACATGGTAATGGTAGGTGGTTAGATGGCTGCTGATTGGATGGGCTGACTGGTTGGGTGTATGGCCTCAGAACCTGGAATTTTAAAGTTTATTTCGGACCGGCCACACATACCCAATGGCAGAGCAGTATTTAAGCTGTCCTCGTGGGCCTCCTCTGCCCTTCCCCCACCATACCGCAGACGTGCGCACACCCCCACGTGTGCACCTCACGTGCACTCACCTACCTCCTTCCAGGTGTGGGTCTTTCTGCAAGGGTAGGTGGGAAAGCTGACATAACCCGAAGGAGTAACATAAAGCCACCATAATTCTCTAGTAAATGCGGAGGCACACAGGAGGCTATTTTTAAGTGAATTTGTATGTGATTTGCATAAATTTGCATGTGTTTCTCAAAGCCGTCACACTGAGTTCATGAAACAATTAAAGGTGAACCCGCTTCGTCTGTGCCAGCCAATGGCAGAATAGACGCAACTACTACCCGAGCTGCTATGGCTTCTTTCCCCCTGAAGTGTCTTCTAATTTATTATGAAATCACTTTCAGATTCCTGAAAACGTGATATGCAATCATAATAATATCTAATCCCGAGCACGTACTATATGTTAAGCACTGCTCCATGAGCTGTAAATAACTTCATCTCCTTGATAACCCATAAAAGCGGGTCCACTTATTATTCCCATATTACAGGTAAGAAAACTGAGGTCCATGGGGTCAAGGGCATATGGCTTGTCAGTGATTCCAACACAGGCAGCCTCATTCCATTCATTTATGTTTCAGCACCTACTATGAGCACGAGGCACTAGGAACACATCAGTGAACAAAGAGGACAAATTCCGAGCCGTCACAAAGCTTTAGGGTACATTGACGAGGGGGAGGTTGGGTTGCCGAAACAAGGAGATCCCGAAATGTACTAAAGGACGGGGAAACCGTGACCTGCTGCACATGGTCACTAAGGAGAACTCAGACTCCTTCCAAGTCACCACTCTGCTAAGCACCGAGGACGCGGTCCTTGCTGCCTGGATGGACCTGCCGCCACATCCTGGTGTAGCCAGTGGGAAGGTGGAAGGGAGTTTGGAGGGGCCGCCTTCTGTCTGTGTGCTTAAACCCAGGCCCGGGGTTGGGGGGAGGGGTGGGCAGAGGCAACAGTCATTTCCGTTTCCTTTCTGTGAGCGACACCCAGTCCCATGGCCACATCCAATGTGGAGAGGGGCTAGGGAATGGAGTCTGGCCAGGGGCCGAGGAGGGAGGGAGCATGGATATGGGTGGCAACCAGGAGCCATGGAATGACATTCACTGAGCCAACAGCTCTAGCGGATGATGTCAGAGAGGGGAAAATGGAAAGAAGGAAAACAAAGCAGGGAAAGGGGCCGGAGGGCGATCCAGTCACAATTCAGGTAGAGTCACCGGCTCTTAATCACTGTCCTCAACTGACCCCCGGCCAAACCCATGCTTACAGTGACGATGCCGAAGGCCTAGGAGGGCCCCAAGCCCTTCCTGAACCAAATAAGGTCAATTCGTGTCCAGCTGAGTAACCAGGTGCTCTGGCAGAGCAAAAGTTTACTGCACTTGACCTTCATGCCTTCTATCAAGGTATTTCTATTTATTAGTCATTCCTGTCTCATTTAAAAAACACTTTTGGGTAGCTAGGACAACTATCGGCATCCTTTTTAACAATGGGAAACTGGAAGCTTGAGACTATTCAGTGCAGTTAGAATATAAACCGTACTGAGCTCCTATGTATTAAGGAACTGGGGCAAAAAGGCATATGGGATATGGGTCTCTCAGATATCTTGCCAGGTAGTTTAGTGCGGTATGCAGACATATAAACGGATAACTTGTAAGACATTCAGTGTTAAAAGTGTGTACAAAATACAGTGGTCAGAGGAAGAAGGAAATAATTCTACCTGGAGGGATCAGACAAGGTATCACAGAAGAGGAGGTGGCTGACCAAGGTCGCAAAGGATGGACAGGAATTCTACAAGCAGGTGGGGCATCGGTTTCAGGTAAGGAAAATATGTTCCAGAAAGGGGAACTGTGTCCATGAAGGCACAGGTGTTGCAAAATGCTTCAGAATTTGGCCACGAACGTGTGAGAAAGGCTTACCAGACCTCTCAAAACAATGCTGGAAAGCAGCACCGGCCTCCCGAGTCCCCGTTTATGCCAGCTTTCGACCTTTCGCAGCTGCGCCAACCCCTGGGAATGGCGTAAGCGATTTAAACGCTCTGATCCCAGGGCTGCTCTCCCCATGCATTCATCCAGTGATGACCGAGTGCCTTCTGAATGGACGCGAACACTGGGGACGCCATGACCGTGCAACCTGGCCTGATCCCCAGCGTGAGGAAGGGGTCAGCGCAGCCTCTAACTCACTTTGTCATTTTGAGTAAGTCACTGAGCCCTCTTGCCTTCAGTGTCATCTCTGAAAGAAGGCTCTTGGGCTAGATGATGTCTAAGGCCTGCTGGGGCAACAGACGAAACAAACTCACATTAAGCCGTCCCCCACCCAGCACGTCGGGGGACCAGGCATCATGCTTCTGCAGGTCAGGGTCCTTTGCTCCATCCCCGTAATGGAATGTTTTGATCGTCACCCCACCATCCCCTCTTCCCACTAGGTTTCCTGTTGACGAATGCAGTTCATCCCCATTCCCAGCCTTGTGTTTTGGGTGCTGATCTGACTGACAGAGATTCTGTCCTTGACCAAACTCGAATCAGGCTCCACTGAACTCTTTTTCCACTAGGCTCATCTTTGGCATGTCCTCAAGAAGTCAGTGTTGGCAAGAATCCTGTTCCCAAACCCCCACTCTCGGTATCTGACCAAATTCCTTACCCCCCTCCCCACCTCAGGTGATGTCTGCTCACCTGGCCTGCCTCCAACAGGAATCTTGGCAGGTCAGTTTAGCCAGAATCCCCTCTTACCCCTTAGTAATTTTCCATCCACTTGGTAATTTTCCATCCACTGACCTCCCCCACCCTCCATCCTGCTTTTTGGCTATAAATTCCCACTTTTTCTTGGCATGTTAGGAGTTAAGCCCAATTTTCCTCCCCTGCTGCAAGACACCACCACTGGAGTCGTCCCCATACCTATTGCTACAGGGCTGAATGAAGTCTGCCATACCGTTTTAACAGTGTCATGAATAATTTAACAGACCCCACCCCATCTCCAGGTGATTGGTTCAGGCTGAGCACATGACTCAGTTGTTTCAAGAAGACACCAATAACTGTTTTGCTGGAGCTTCCTCTGTCTAGACCGAGAAGCTGTGGAGTGAGGGTGTGGTGCTTGCAGCTGCTGGGACCATTTTTGTGACCACAGTAAACATTGATGAAGCACCTCCTGTGTGCACTCAGGGTCCTCAACCAGTGTGGAGCCTGTGGACCAACTGATGAGAAGCAGAACGGAGGGCCAGAGAGAGGCCGTGCAGCCTCTCCGGATCTCTCAGTTACGTGAGCCGATAAAGGCCTGCTTTTTGCTTGAGCCGATTCGAAGTCTGAGTTGGGTTTTCTGTCTGATGCAACTGGGAGGGCAAGAGCAGCGTCACACAATGGATGCCACCTCTGAGAGAACCAGCCGCTTCGATGTTTCAGAACAGTCGTCACTGCCTTCGATTCAAAGAGGTCTTGATGAAACCGTGGGAAGACTCAGAAAAAACACCCCCAGTGCAAGATGCTCTGATGGAGGTTTGGCCGGATCACCTTTGGATACTGTGGTATAATAAAACACATGTTTGGTCTTCGTCCTCGTTCCCAGGACAGAGCTCCTAAAACTCGCCACGTGTTCTGAGTGATAGGGGGGTCTCTTGTTATTCACCGTGAGCCCCTGGAGATCAAACTTGAGTTTGCGCCAATGCATTGACTCAGGGTGGGGTCGTCAACCTGAAGGCCAAGTGATTAGAGGGTAAGAACTTCCTGCCCCACCCCAGACCTCCTGGGTGGAAAGGGAGTCTGGAGGTTGAGCTCCAAAAAACCTCTGAGCAGTTTGCTTCCGATCGCTGCTGGGTTGGTGAGCACACCAAGGCGCTGGGAGGGTGGCAGACCCTCCTCCCCAAGCCTGCCCTGTGCGTCGCTGCCATTTCATTATATCTGAGTTGCGTCCTTTATAACAAACCGGTAAACAGAAGTCAAGCATTTTTCTAAGTTCTGTGAGCTTTCTAGCAAATTATCAAGCCTGAGGAGGGAGTTGTGGGAACCCCTGATTTCTAGCTGGCCAGTCAGAAGTTCAAGTGGCCTGAGAATGACCACTGGTGTGTGAAGTCGGCGCCATCTAATGAGACCGAGCCCTTTAACCTGTGGGATCTGACACTAATTCCAGGTAGATAGGGTCAGAATTGAATTGGATTGTTGGGCAGGTAGTTGGTGTCCAAAGAATTGGAGAACTCTTTGGTGTCAGAGAAAACACACCAGAGATAAAAAAGAGGGTTCATTACAATCCTTCCCTTCATGGATTTCCAATTCTTAGGAACATTAGCCAAGTGAAGAAAACATAAAATGAATAACTAGCAGTTTCCAATCTGCTCATGATATCAGAAATTGAATTCAAGGATGTCCCAAGACGCATACACCGCTCTGGCTCCTCTTCCTCAGGGGGCACCCAGTCCAACACACCCAGGGGTCCTGGAACAGCCAATTCCTCACGCTTGCGGGGTGAGGCAGACCTGGTTCTCATTCCTGCCTCCACCTCCCATGACTTGGGCCACCCAACCTCCCCACCCTCCTCCGTAGATGGGGATAATACATTCCTCCAGAAGCCTTGCCCAGATGGTTTAACTAAACAAAGCTTTGTTTTGGTGTCAGTGGTGGTTTTTTTTTTCCCCCTCTTCAACCCTCCCCCATCATCTGACTCATCCAGACTCATGCCCTGTCCTGGACCTTCCTTGCAGTACACAAGCTTGTCAGAGCTTGGGAAAAGATGGTGATTTATGGCTTCTCCTGTGGCCACAGACTAGCCCTCCCCTAGCAGTTTACAGATGAGGTACGTTTGGATCCATTGATGAATGAAGTGAAGAAGGCCTCAGAAGTGACCAGGTGGCAGAATGGAGAGATGAGTGGACACAGGTAAGCCTAAAATTACTCCAGGAAAAAGTAGATTGAGCTAAATGAGCTAATTATGTGTATGTTAAAGACTATGTCAGTAATTAAGCATTTATTGAGCACCTCCTGTATACTCAAAGAGCCCCAAACCATCCCTGGACCAGGTACTCGAGAAGACAGGAGGGCGTTGGGAGGCACAATTCTGAGCCACAGGCGGGTGTCCTTGGTTCTCAACAGCCATTAAACACTAATCTTCACATGGCTTGCTCATCATCACCAGGTTAAGCTCATCATCTTTTAACCATCACTGGGTGTAAAGGGGAAGCACTTAGGCAGGGCCACTCAAATCAGATTGGAGATACTGAATTTGGAAGCTCTCCAGTGTCTATTAAGAGGCCAATCTTCTGATTTCTTTAGGGAGCAAATGACCTCAGTAGAGGGTAGATCTCATCACCTAAAATGATGGGAAGAGGTGATGGAGAATGCTTCATAGGAAGTGACACCTAATTACCAATTTTCCATCCTGTTTCCAGGCCTTACAGGCAAAGTCCTTCTG